>NC_090652.1:106567431-106749266 GCF_040937935.1 Hyperolius riggenbachi
CAACTGTCGCTAGTCCGCGTGACTAGCGACAGCAACATGATTGAAAAAAGACGGCGCTTCCGGCAAAGGGGAGGAACGTCGCCGTCAGCTTCCGTTGCACAGCTGGTCCCTCTTCCGCGTGTGTACGCGGAAGGACCTGGCGACGAGCTGTCGCGCACATGCTCACGTGTGCTGGCGACAGGCCACTTTTGTAGCCCGTGAGTATGGGCCATAAGGCTTCACTGTGGATCACTGCATTTCTTGTATTACAAGAACGCTACTAAAATGTCATACTGCGTATTACGGCCACATTGCATCGCGTTCAGTGAAGTATGCTTCACCATACCTGTCAATGTGCACGTTTAGGGGTAATACACTGCATGCCTTACCATACTGCAACTCCTTTTACCACAACACTACGGCCGTGCTGGGAACACATAGGGGGGGGGGGGGGGGGGCTTTGCAGTGTGGTAAGCCACGTTACAATGCGGCCATTACAGTGCAGCACTCTGACTGTGGCCTAGGGACAGAAGATTGGGGGTACTTTTTTCCCCTTTAACCTCCAATCTTGTCTGGAGCAGGGCTTGGAAAATAGTTACTTTTTGCAGTAAGTTTTGACACCTGAGGTAGAACAAATATCATTTTTATTATTTAACAATTATAGTAGAATCCATTACAAGTAAACTCCAAAGGACCAGGTAAAGTAGTTTACTATAAAGAGATTGTACTGTATGCCTATTTTGAGTTCTTGACTCATTCGGCTGGCGGAAGGAGTGCATTTTCCTCGGAGAAAGAAGACGTGCGGCACTGCAAAATGCTCATTTCATTCCCGCAACTGTAATGGTGCTTTAGAAATGAAGTCTGATTGTAAAAGGTCATTCTGGCGCAAATGCTGGCATTGTCACGAAATGGTAATAAATCACAAAATCACTGAGCGTCTGTTTTTTTTTTTTTTGTTTTTCTTTTCCCTTCTGCTTTCATTAAATGGTGATGCCTGTGTCCTCTCCCCCTGCTGAATTCCTTAGTTCATGGTTTTGTTTTCATCCCACAAACATGGTTTGTGACCCTTGCATTTGCTTTATGAAAATTACATATTATTCCAGGCGTGCAATGTTTACGCCATTGGGAGAGACAACGTCGGTGGTTGTTTTTATGGCTCCCCATTTCATCTTTCTTTTCCTTCTTTTAAATAGCTAAATTTCTACAGCCCGAGCTGTTTGCATTGCCAACAAATTTAATGCCTAAGGAGAGAAACGGAGAAAAAAAAAATCAAATATAAGATAAAACGATAGTCTTCATGACTGGAATACAAATCTTCTGAATACGTGGTTTTGAAGTGATCTGAATGGCGAGTGGGTTTTGTCCATCCTGTGATGTCAGAACTGTCCTTATAGAGGAACTGTAGTGAAAATAACATAATGAATAACATTTCTTATTATTTGCAATATTCATGTTATGAATGATTTAGTCATTGTTTTGCCCAGTGTAAAATCTTTTCTCTCCCTGATATATTCTGAAATGTATTCCTGGTGGTGACCTCTTTAGTTCTGCCAGGGGATTTGTGCAGAATGTTCATTTCTGAGAGTTCTATCGAGGGAGATATTGCTTGCTTTGGCAGTTTGAAAAAGACGTTTCTCACAGTTTAACAAGGTTCACAGATAGAAAACTGTCAGGACCATGGCCATGATATCACACTGTGGGAGAGGTTTCACCACAATATCAGCCACACAGACACCCCCTGATGATCTATTCAACAAGAAGTAGATTTCTTATTGGAAAGGAGGTATTGGCTACAGATTGGGATGACGGTCAATCCTTGGTTAAAGTTCCTCTTTAAAGTTGGATGCCACTTAAAAACCAACCACATCTGATGAGGATACATTTTGAAACCACACATGTTGTTTAATATAATTTATAAGTGTTAATTTTGGCAGTTCATTTTTAAAATTAAACATCTGTGAGGTTGCTGTGCTTGCCTGCTGCTGTACGTATATCGATAAAGATTCAAGACCAATGCACTTGCTGGGTTCCACTTCAGAACGGAGGTTTACAATTCTACTTCCTGAAAGCAGCTCTGTAGCAATCTTGTGCCATTATAGTGACTGAGATGAGCTCCAGCCCGTGTCTTATGCATTGAACTGAATATGGATGAGGTGGGGGTGATTAGATTGCAAGCTCCCCTGGGGGACAGTTAGTGACATGAATATACAGTGGGTTGCAAAAGTATTCTGCCCCCTTGAAGTTTTCCGCATTTTGTCACATTACTGCCACAAACATGCATCAATTTTATTGGAATTCCACGTGAAAGACCAATACAAAGTGGTGTACATGTGAGAAGTGGATCGAAAATCATACATCATTCCAAACATTTTTTTACAAATAAATAACTGCAGAGAGGGGTGTGCGTAACTATTCGGCCCCCTGAGTCAATACTTTGTAGAATGTAGAACCACCTTTTGCTGCAATTACAGCTGCCAGTCTTTTAGGGTATGTCTCTACCAGCTTTGCACATCTAGAGACTGAAGTCCTTGCCCATTCTTCTTTGCAAAACAGCTCCAGCTCAGTCAGATTAGATGGACAGCGTTTGTGAACAGCAGTTTTCAGATCTTGCCACAGATTCTCGATTGGATTTAGATCTGCACTTTGACTTGGCCATTCTAACACATAGATATATTTCGTTTTCAACCATTCCATTGTTGCCCTGGCTTTGTTAAGGGTCATTGTCCTGCTGGAAGGTGAACCTCCGCCCCAGACTCAAGTCTTTTGCAGTCTCCAAGAGGTTTTCTTCCAAGTTTGCCCTGTATTTGGCTCCATCCATCTTCCCATCAACTCTGACCAGCTTCCCTGTCCCTGCTGAAGAGATGCACCCCCCGAGCATGATGCTGCCACCACCATATTTGACAGTGGGGATGGTGTGATGTGCAGTGTTAGTTTTCCGCCACACATAGCGTTTTGCATTTTGGCCAAAAAGTTCCAGTTTGGTCTCATCTGACCAGAGCACCTTCTTCCACGTGTTTGCTGTGTCCCCCACATGGCTTGTGGCAAACTGCAAACGGGACTGCTTATGCTTTCTGTTAACAATGCCTTTCTTCTTGCCACTCTTCCATAAAGGCCAACTTTGTACAGTGCATGACTAATAGCTGTCCTATGGACAGATTCCCCCACCTGAGCTGTAGATCTCTGCAGCTCGTCCAGAGTCACCATGGGCCTCTTGACTGCATTTCTTATCAGCGCTCTCCTTGTTCGGCTTGTGAGTTTAGGTGGATGGCCTTGTCTTTGTAGGTGTACAGTTGTGCCATACTCCTTCCATTTCTGAATGATCGCTTGAACAGTGATCTGTGGGATGTTCAAGGCTTTGGAAATCTTTTTGTAGCCTAAGCCTGTTTTAAATTTCTCAATAACTTGATCCCTGACCTGTCTTGTGTGTTCTTTGGACTTCACGGTGTTGTTGCTCCCAATATTCTCTTAGACAACCTCTGAGGCCCTCACAGAGCAGCTGTATTTGTACTGACATTAGATTACACACAGGTGCACTCTATTTAGTCATTAGCACTCATCAGGCAATGTCTATAGGCAACTGACTACACTCAGATCAAAGGGGGCCGAATAATTATGCACATACCACTTTGCAGTTATTTATTTGTTAAAAATGTTTGGAATCGTGTATGATTTTCGTTCCACTTCTCATGTGTACACCACTTTGTGTTGGTCTTTCATGTGGAATGCCAATAAAATTGATTCATGTTTGTGGCAGTAATATGACAAAATGTGGAAAAATTCAAGGGGGCCGAATACTTTTGCAACCCACTGTATACTGTGTGAGATTTTTACACAATGTAAAATGTTTTTTCTTTTTACAAACATAAGACACATGTATAGAATTACAACTTATTGCAGTTATTTGATCAGTTAATAAATTGCTTTAAATCAAATTCAAGAACAGGGAAAATGTTTTGTCAATGTGGTATGATCGGTGGTGGAGGACAAGCCGGTTTACTTTGTTACTTTGTGCTGATAACCTGAAAGTTTTCTCACAATTAAAGCATATCTGTAGTGAGAAGTTACAAAGTTTTATACTTCGCTCAAAAGTGGGAAGCCCGTGATCTATCCAGAGGCTTCCTGGGTCCTTCTGCTCAAGGCAGGCAAAAAGGGCACCAGACATTTGGGCCCCGCCATAGGCTGTAATGTGAATTACAGCTATAGCGCTCAGAGGGTAGTTACGAGAACGAATTACGAGAACAGTAGCGCAGTTCGGCTGCTGAATTGCATCTTTCTCTTGAATCCATGGTGGCCTGGAGGGGGAATAGTTATTTATGGCGCCGGGAACTTTGCAGGAGTGGGGTGAGATGTTTTCTGGCTTCACCCTGCGTCCAAATTTCCCAGCGCCGTTTTTGGATGTATGCCCTTCTGCTACTCACCGTTCCAGTGCAGAGTCCCTCTAAACCTATTTGATAAAACGTTCCCGAATATTTTTTTTTTTTTGTGGCTGTGCTTCTGCATTGGGCATGCATGAGTAAGGATTAAACCGCTTGTACACATTTGTAAAACAGGGTAATTTAGTTATTATATGTGTGTGTGCACTTTTCTCTCACATGTTCAGCCCAGGCGCGCTCATCCATGGCTGAGAACGTACCCAGATGAGGATACGCACTATGATTTCTGTGGAATACCTAGTATAGCTGTACTGTATTGCTGTACACATAACTCGCGGTACGGATACATACTGTTTTATTCCTACCAGTTATTCCGGTCATCACAAATGGGGCTCATCTGACCTTAGAGAACCCGAGGTGGGTTTGAAGAATATTATCTGCATACAGAGGCTGGATCTGCCTATACAGCCCAGCCTCTGTTGCTATCCCAAACCCCCCTAAGCTCCCCCTGCACTCTGCAATCCCTCATAAATCACAGCCACGCTGCTGACAAACAGCTTGTCAGAGCTGGCTGTGTTTATCTCTATAGTGTCAGTCTGCTGCTCTCCTCGCCTCCTGCAGAACTCCAGTCCCCGCCTGCATCCCTTCCCTCCCTGCTGATTGGAGGGAAGGGACGGGGGCAGGGACCGGAGCTATGCAGGAGGGGGGGGAGCAGCTGAGACTGACACTAGAGATGTAAACACAGCCTCACAGCACGGCTGTGATTTATGAGGGATTGCAGAGTGCAGGGGGACCTTAGTGGGGTTTGGGATTGCAACAGAGGCTGGGCTGTATAGGCAGATCCAGCCTCTGTATGCAGATAACATTCTTTAAACACACCTCGGGTTCTCTTTAAGTAGGTCTCTGAATTTGGTTGGACTTTTGGTTCACAGACTTAGCTCTCCTGCACAAGACATACCACCTTCTGCTGTAGCTATGCCACCTATGTCGTCATAGATCTTTCTCTGATGCATCTTTGTGCAATTTGCTTTTTTGAGTTCCTTAGCTGGTAATTTTATTTTTAATTCTTTAGGTCCCGGGTGAAAGTCAGCTTGTTATGCTGTAGTCCAAGTTTCCAGGGAGTGCTTTGGTCCACAGTATTTGTTTACGGTGTAAAGTTGTCAGCACACACAAAATAAGATTTCGAAGCTTAATCCACCTGCCCTCTGGTTCTTTGAATTACGTTGTGTGGTGCATTTGGGTCAAGCAACAATGTCAAATATTCCTATACAGATGTTCCTGAGAAGGATCACAGTGATGCCACTAGTATCTGTTCACAAGATCCAGAAACCATAGAAATGAGACAAAGTTCCCCAACCTGTCACCCATTAGCATCTTGTTCATTTGTTATTTTTTGTTTGTAGGCAACTTTCAGTATCTTTGTGCTCTTCCAAACTGAGTTAAACTAAAATGCACCGTATGTCATAATTTACTATATTTTTTGGACTATAAGATTAAAAGTGGGACTAAAGTCACTGCGTCTTATAGTCCAAATGCAGGGAGTTTCTGACTTGCGACCACCTGCCAATACGAACCTCCAACCCGCTGCAATGTCAGGGACCCCTGTACTGTGCCCATCCAGAGGAAGACACGGGGACAAACGGAGCACACAATGGGGTATAGAGAAGGACACAAGGACAGAGGTGGACACAAAGGGGACAGAGAAGACACAGGGATTCACAAGCGGTACAAGGGGGCATGAGGTACCAAGGGGGCATAATCCACAAGATGCCCCTTCACCATGGATGCACTAGGTTTAGTATATATTTTTTTTCCTCTGGTTTGTCCTCCTAAACCTAGGTGCATCTTATGGTCAAGAGAGTCGTATAGTCCAAAAAATACAGTACTTCACTGCTTTGGCAGCAGAGAAGGTTCCTCTAGTATGTTTAACCACTTTGCATCCAGACCTTGTTTTCCCCAATGGACCAGAGCAGTTTTGACGCTTTAGCTGTGTCCCTTTTTAATTAGCAATAACTTCATCTTTGCTCGTGCCACTTAACCAGCTACCGACAATGTAGCGTATTAAAACGTCCTGTTTGAGCCTGTTAACGGCAACAGGACGTTTTAATAAGTCGCTCGTTCCCGCCACCGTTCCGCCGCCGTTTCCGTCGGGACTCTGTGTTAAGTGATTGGGGAAGAGGACCGAGAGGTCTTCTACACAATCGCAATGTCTGAAATGAATGGACATGACTGCGATCAGCGGGCACGTCCATTCATAAAACAGGAAACAGTCAGAATGTAGGTAAATGTGTAAAAAAGAAAGTTCACTAGCGCCATCTTGTGGCCAAAAAGTTAAATTACAGTAAAATTACACATGCAGGCATATACAGTACATACATGCACAATATTATTAAAATTAATAACTTACACTTTCCCGTTAAAACGCATTTAGAATAAAAAAATTCTTAGCAAAATGTACTACCCACAGAAATCCTAATTGGTGGCGAAAAAAAACAAGGTATAGATCATTTTGTTGTGATAAGTAGTAATAAAGTTATTAGGGTATAAAAGGGAGGAACACTGACAGGTGAAAATTGCTCTGGTCCTTTAGGGTAAAAACCCTTGGGGGTGAACTGGTTTAAATGATCTATATATTGTTGTTTTTTTTTTTTTTTTCATGACAAACTAAGCTTTCATTGGGGGGTATTTGGTCCCAAGTAAAATGTTCTTCTCTGTGCATTTTAAAGGGAAAAAGTGGAAAAATGTAAAAAAAATAGATTTCTCAATTTTGACAATTCCTGTTTAAAAATAAAAAAGTGCTACTGACATAAAAAGTTGCCCCAGTATAGATATCCAGATGTGTCACCAGCATCACCCACCCCCCAGTATAGCCAGATGTGTCCCCAATATCACCCCCCCAGCATAGCCAGATGTGTCCCCTGTGTTTGCCACCCCCCGAATAGATTGACACATGCACCCCCAGGAATAATGCTCCTCTTTATAGCCAGATGTGTCCCCGGGATCAGAATTACCCTATTATAGCAAGATGTACCCCCAGGATTAGTGCTGCCCCTCCATTATAGCCAAATGTGCCCCTAGTATTTGGTTTTGCGACCCCCCCCCCCTCCCCGGTACCCAGATGTGCCAAATTATTTAATCCCCCCTCCCCTCAATCAGATGTCCCACATTAAATATGTACCTCCTCTTTTACATATCCTCCCCCCACTATAATACCATAATTGATAGCCAGATGCCCTCCCCCTCCCCCCATCAGGCAGCCCCCTTCTTGCGAGGTAAGGTGAGAGGCTGTTTGCAGAAATCATTTAAAAAATCCACCAGCAAACAGCCTCTCACCTTACCTCGTTCCTGCGACTATCCTGAAGCCCGAGCCTCCGTTCCCCGCTCTGCATTCAGCTGTGTATTGCCGACTACCTGGGTCCCGGCTTGATGACGTCCTCAAGCCGGGACCCAGGTAACCGGCATTATGCGGCTGACTTAGGAGCGGTGAACGGAGGCTCGGACTTCAGGATAGTTGCAGGAATGAGGTAAGGTGAGAGAGGCTGTTTGGTGGTGGATTTTTTTAAAGGACTTACGAGGCCAAAATCGTTAAAGTCAAGTACCTGCAAGATGTTTAAATGCACGGAGGACGCCGTCCGCGCCCTCCCTGCAGTTCTGTCGGGTCCCCTTCCTGAAAGCGCTCCCCGTGCCGATCGCGACCCCACAGGCCAGGTCGGGCTCTCATGCCGCTCCTAATATGGCCGCCGGAGCTGGGTGCGGCTGCGCAGTCTGCATTGCCGCGAGTGCGGCTGCGCAGCTCTAGGGCCAACCCCTTCGATCCACGCTACAGCGCGGACGGTGTCCTCCGTGCATTTAAACATCTTGCAGGTACTTGACTTTTTTTTTTAACGATTTTGGCCTCGTAATTCCTTTAACGATTTCTGCACGGAGGGGAACAGATGAAGGATCGCTGCAGTTGACTACTGCAGCGATCGTTCATGGGAGGGAAGTGGACTAGTTGGCTACAAGGGAACATGTTCCCTTTCACCAATTAGTAAGGCAACTGACAGTGCCGGGAGGGGTGCGCACCCGATCGTGCTCAGCAGGACTGCAAGCTTAGTCAGTATATCTACGTCATGGTGGCTTGGCTGGTGCCACGGATGATGTAGATATACTGTAGCAGTGGAAAAAGTGGTTAAACAAGACTGCCTGTTTATTTATAACTTGGTTTTACTCTGGAAGAAGGTACTTTTCATTTTATTGCTGACCTGTCCAGCCTTTGCTTAAGCCTCTGTGACCACAAAATAAAAATACACGCGGTCCTAAAGTGAGGCATGTGCTGACACCAGTTATTCCAGATGACAGGTAATCTTGTTTTGTACTTTTTTTTTTTTTATTTTGTTTTTCCTTTCCATTTTGCGTTTTTGTTTTTCCCCCTGAAGCACAAGGTGCCGGTGCTTTCAAACTGAGTTCTCGTGACAAGCCTGGTAACCGCGAGGACAAATGTGACTCTTCATTACTCCTCGGATTGAATTAAACTTGAGTGTAATTTTCTTCAAGGTCACAATGAAGTGTTTTACTGTTTGCCTTTTGTTTATTTGAGGATGCAAATTGAATTTGGTGATTCAAATTGAAGGCAGGCTGGAAATATAAAACCCATCAAAAGACGATGTGGGGAGAGATCAGTGACTATGTGGCCGCTGTGCTTCAGCTGCTGCAGCCGGGCCTTCCTCTCTGATTACTAATTATTTATGTCTATTGTTTTTCTCATTCGCGACTTAAAAATCAATATTATTTGTTTTGACAAAGGCTGAGCTATAAGAGAGCAATTAGACCGTATAAGATGGATTTCTTCCTGCGACGCGCACACTTTTTGGCTGTATTTTGGCTGGTTTAGCTGGATAAATGTTTGTTTGAAAAGCAGTTTCCTACTTACTACATAGATTTTTTTTCTTTTAAATGTCTTTCTAGTTAAGCTTTACAAATTGAGTTTACATAATACTCCATTACTGACTTCGCCACAATCTGTATTTAAAGCATCCCTAACCTGTAAAAAGCCTGAATGACACCATCACTTCACCCTTTCTTTCAACCAATGCAGCAACAGCTGATTTATGCTTTAAAGGGATACTGTAGGGGGGTCGGGGGAAAATGAGTTGAAGTTACCCGGGGATTCTAATGGTCCCCTGCAGGCATCCTGTGCCTGCGCAGCCACTCACCAATGTTCCGGCCCCGCCTCTGGTTCACATCTGGAATTTCAGACTTTAAAGTCTGAAAACCACTGCGCTTGCGTTGCCGTGTCCTCGCCCCCCCTGATGTCACCAGGAAGGTATGATGCAGGCACAGACCATACTGGGCATGCGCAGTACCATCCTGGTGACTTCAGCGGGAGCGAGGACACGGCAACGCAGGAGCAGTGGTTTTCAGACTTTAAAGTCTGAAATTCCAGAAGTGAACCGGAGGCGGGGCCGGAGCATCGGTGAGTGGCTGTGTGGGCACAGGATGTCTGTGGGGGACCATTAGAAGCACCGGGTAACTTAACCCTCTAAGCAACATGAAAAAAACTGTGGGAGCTCTGAAAGGCCTCATATTTGGGGTTGAACTGTGAATACTGTGGCTTGCAATCCATGTCTTCTCCCTTCACTCCCTCCTCTCTGTGATAGGCTTGTTGAGTGGCACAACCACTCGTAGGCCACTCCTACTGGGATGCTGAAAGAGACACCTACCACCTGCCTACCACCCTAGCAGACTTTGCAAGGGCAGATATATATCTGCCCTTCCAGTGTGTGTTAACACACACACACGTGTCGTCCCCACCTACTGCCTGAAAGATAACCACAGATAACCGAAAGAGAACTTGAGGCAAAATATATTACAAAAAAAAAAGATACTTTCCCAAGGAGAGGGAAGCCTCTGGATACTCTAGAGCATAGTTCCCCAACCCTGTCCTCAAGGCCCACCAACAGTACATGTTTTGCAGGAAACCACACACAATAACAGGTGGGGTAATTAATGTCTCAGCAGAGCTGATTAACAACCTCTGTGGATTTTCACAAAACATGCACTGTTGGTGGGCCCTGAGGACAGGGTTGGGGAACCCTAGAGCAAGACTTTAAAACTCTCCTCAAGTACCACCAACAGTACTTGTTTTGCAGGAAACCATAAACATGCACAGGTGAGGTAATTAGTGCCTCAGCAGAGCTGATTGACTACCTCTGTGGATTTCTACAAAACATGCACTGTTGGTGGTGCTTGGGAACAGGGTTTGGAAGTCCTGCTCTAGAGACTTCTCATACTGTCCTCTACTGCTGCCCGAGACCCTTCTTAACATTGGGACACGGTCCTCTTCTGACGCGAGCACTGCTGCGCCTGCGCAGTAGAATAGAGCTGCTCGTGTAGGAGCGGCTCTGGCTTACTGTGCAGGCCGGCTGTACTCGCGCATTCCCAGTACAGCCACACTCCTGCAAGCACTAGGAACATCAGGTTCCAACAGACAAGCCCTTGTTGGTAATCTTTGTGGGGGTCCACACTCGGTGACTGGGGACTGGAGGACAGCGTTGCAAGCCTCTATAGGATCCAGATGCTTAGGTAAGTATTTTTGTACCCAAAGTTCACCTCGGGTACACTTTAAAGAGAGCCCAAGGTGGGCTCGTGAAATTAAAAAAACAAAACAAACCTAGGCTACCTAAACTGGGGGGCTGAGCGGATTAGGTAGCCTTCAAAACCACCACTCCTGTGGGCCGCAATAGCCCTCTTTCACTTTCGTGATCTATGGGTCCAGACGCTGGAATGAGAGATTCACTCTCTCATTCACAGTGTACAGGGAGGTGGAGGAGCTGCAGGAGGCGCGGCCAGGGAGGGAGCTGCCCAATGGCAGCGCTGGAAACCCTGCAGGAACACCCCTGACAGGCATTTTGAACAGCCACTCCCTCTCCCACGTTTACCTCCGAGATAGCAACAAATATTGTCGCTAATCTCGGGGGGGCAGGGAGTGGCGGTGTGGGGACACAGAGGCAAGTCATGAGGCAGAGAGCATGCCTCTGTGTCCCATCTGCCCCCCAAAAAACCATCTCTGGTTCTCTTTAACCTCCTTGCTGGTTATCCCGAGCTTAGCTCGGGGTAACCTGCGTAGGAGGATTTCTCAGGCCCCGCTGGGCCGATTTTCACAATTTTTTTTTCCTGCATGCAGCTAGCACTTTGCTAGCTGCGTGCAGTTTCCGCTCGCCGCCGATTCGCCGCTACCCGCCGCGCCGCCCCCCCTCCAGACCCCCTGCGCAGCCTGGCCAATCAGTGCCAGGCAGCGCTGAGGGGTGGATTGGGATTCCCTCTGATGTTCCGGTCTCCATCCCGCGCGGTCGCCATGGTGACCAGGGAAGCCCAACAGGAAATCCTGTTCTGAACGGGATTTCCTGCTTACTCTGATCGCCTTCGGGAGATGGGGAGATGCCGCTAAAAAGTGCTGTGCTGCCCCCTTGCCGCCAGAATTGTAACGGCAAGGGGGTTAAGGACTGGAGTAAAAACAAAACCTTAAAAAGGACAGGTTATTTTGTGAATTGATATTCAATGGTGAATGGTTGCCTAGATTGAAGATGATCTCTTGTGTTGCTTTGAAGTTATTTGCGCAGTTTTCATGGAAGCATTAAGATCATGTGATAGTTTAGCTGAAATTATTTGTAATGCAATGGTCTGTCCGTGCATTAGTGGCTGTTGTGTATTTTCCATGGCTTCTTATGCACAATATAATAAAAACACATCTCTTTGAAGTAGTTGGCTGGCAGGCACAGAAGAGTTAGTTTTAGGTTGATAAATAAGATGAGAAGGCCTCTGGCTGGGATGCAGTCATTTTCTGCTCAGAATAAAAATAGATATTCAGATCTGAAATGCATTGTTTCACCCAGTTAAATTGAAACCGTAGCTCTGTAGTGTGAAGAGTCATCTATTGCCATCGGGTCACAGGTAATCAATAGGACCTAAAACATGTCCTCCTTTCCCTCATTGGTAGTCTTCCTCTACCCTGCACTTTAAATTTAATGTTTGGATTTTATAGTTAATCATATCTGAAATGTTTTTACTGCAACGGATATGTGTCCCCCTGAGGCTTGTAAAGAAGTGTAGGGGAAAAAAGACGGATTATGCACGGCAAGCTTCTTTGTTCGCACAATATCTAATCAATGTCATAGCCCTCTTATTTCGCCTCTGGCTGTTCCCAGTGATGCTTGCTTCAAAATAGTCTTCATTGGAGCCTGATAAATGACAGCTATCACCAAGATTAAGGCCCAAAGCGTCTCTGGAAATTGTTTAATGTTTTAGATTCCAATCTTTGATAGAACTTTTTCTTTTTTGGCTCTTCGGAGAATGCCTCGAAACGCATCAGCTCAGAGTCCACAGCACAAATAGAACAAGTTGGTGTCTGCAAAATACTTCCACTACATCATTATCAGAGTAATGTGCTATTAACTGCTTAGACATGAAGAGATGCAAATACAATGGGTTACTTGCGGATGGCTTGTCTTCAGACAGACTGGCATGGTTCATTATCTCAAACTCCTCTTAAAGAACAAGTGACACCCATGCTAACCTAGAAATAAAGAAACACATATATATATATTTATATATACCGTATATACTCGCAAGCAAGCCGACCTGCATATAAGCCGACCCCCCAACTTTTTCCTGAAAAACCAGGAAAAAATGATTGACCCCCATATAAGCCGGGGGTAGGAAATGCTGGCCGCGTGATCCCCCCCAGTGTGTCCCAGTATAGTTAGTATAGTGGCCAGTATGAGTAGGTAGTGCCCAGTATAGGTAGTGAAGTGCCCAGTATAGCTAGTATAGTGCCCAGTACAGCTAGTAAAGTGCCCGGTATAGTATAGCTAGTATAGTGCTCGGTATGGCTAGTATAGTGCCCCAGTACAGCTAGTATAGTGCTCGGTATAGCTAGTATAGTGCCCAAGTATAGCTAGTATAGTGCCCAGTATAGCTAGTATAGTGCCCAAGTATAGCTGGTATATTGCCCAGTATAGCTAGTATAGTGCCCAGTATAGGTAGTATAGTGCCAGGTATAGCTAGTATAGTGCCCAAGTATAGCTGGTATAGTGCTCAGTATAGCTAGTATAGTGCTCAGTATAGCTAGTAATAGTGCTCAGTATAGCTATTATAGTGCCCAGTATAGCTAGTATAGTGCTCAGTATAGCTAGTATAGTGCTCAGTATAGCTAGTATAGTGCTCAGTATAGCTAGTATAGTGCTCAGTATAGCTAGTATAGTGCTCAGTATAGGTAGTATAGTGCCCAATATAGCTAGTATAGTGCTCAGTATAGTGCTCAGTATAGGTAGTATAGTGCCAGGTATAGGTAGTATAGTGCCAGGTATAGGTAGTATAGTGCTCAGTATAGCTAGTATAGTGCTCAGTATAGCTAGTATAGTGCCAGGTATAGCTAGTTTAGTGCTCGGTATAGCTAGTTTAGTGCCCAAGTATAGCTAGTATAGTGCCCCCCGCCTCACCCAACTCCCCTGTAACGGCGATGTGTATCGCCGTTACTATGGAAACCGCTCTGCCTCCAGCTTCCTGTCATCACACAGCAGCCGCCGTGAAGTGAGCTGCTGTGAACTATTTACATGCCCGGGAGATGGAGAGGGGAATAGAGAAAGCTGCACAGTAAGATAATAGCAGCGGCGGACGCGGTGGGGCGGGGGGCTGGTAGGGGGCCTTCCACCAACAACGAGACTCGCAAGCAAGCCGACCCCCCAACTTTTGGGGGGTCAAAAATTCGGCTTGCTTGCGAGTATATACGGTAAGTAGATAAATACTAGTTCTACTAGTTCTACTTACATTCACAGGAATCATAACGTGGACAGTGCAGTACATCTGTTATCAGAATCAGAATCAGAATTCGTTCTGATAAACGAATTCTGATTCTGATAACAGATGTATTGCACTGTCCATGTTATGATTCCTGTGAATTTTATAAAGGAAAAGCAGAGAATCCTATTCTAGACAGTTTCCATGTTGGATATCTGTGAATGACGCTAATCCTGATATCATTTCCTCCCTCAATCTTTTTTTTTTTTTCCCCTCCTCTAGCTAATTGTGTATTTGTTACCCGCCCTCCTCCCAGAATCTTCAGACACTCCCACTGCAGTGTTCTCCCCAGGCTCTTTTAGCCGGGTGCTCCACCCGGCTATTTTTGGTGAGCACCCGGCCGTCATCGGCTCACCTCCTCCTATGCTGTAAGCAGAGAAGCACCGGCCCTGCATTCTCTCATCTCGCCCCACCCGGCTAATTTTTCATACCACCGGGCTACATTTTCAAGCCACCAGGCTGGAAAAAAATACTGGGGAGAACACTGCACTGAGTTCTATACTAGGAAGTGCACTGTCTTATGTCATTAAGAGGGGGAAATAAAGGGAAGAGGAGGAATATATTATAGATAAAAAGATCCCCCAGCATGCAATTGTTTGGCAATGGCAATTAAAGGGCCAGTGTTCCTAAGGTATGTGATCACTCCAAACTATAACAGCAGAAAAAGTTTTGAAAGCAGGATTAGCATCTTTATCACTTACTGTAATACACTCACACCAGTTGCTGTTGAAATTTGATTTTTATGGTGACAATCCCACTTTAAAGGTGCAGAACATTTAAGGGCCTGTTTCCAGTACACGCAGATTGGATGCAGAATGGATGCAGAAAAACTGACTCCAATGAATACCTGCATCAGAAAAATCGCGTTTAGTGGATACAGGCCCATAGGTATTCATTGGAGTCAGATTTTCTGCATTCAATCTGCGTGTACTGGAAACAGACCCTAAGTGTGTGTGTCCTCCCATCAGATGTGCAGCCCCGTATTCCATTTAAAGTATCAAGTACAGCAGCCCCTCTCTTTCCTGTGCAGCTCCCTTAGGCAGCAGTTCCCCTCTTCCATGTGGTGAACCCCATTTATGGCTTACTTTTGCCCTTGCACCCTCCCCTTCCATGTGCAACAACCCTCTCTCCATGTCCATGTGAGGCCGCTGCATGCCCTTTTAAAACAGGATAACAGTGCAACAGAGGGTAAAGTGGCATCATGCATAAAGTATGCTTCACTGCAATTGTACATGTGCATATTTGATTTTTGAACAGAGGTGCTAAAGTAGAGTAAACTGAGTTACAAACTGTTTAAAATGGAAGACAGAAATCAAGTTATGATTGAAATTCTTAAAAAAAATAAATAAAAAAAAAAGGTATAGGCCTTTTTTTGATTAATCAAATTACTAGTCTATACTTTAATCAATCTGCTCGGGTGAGATCGAATGGCTATAACTCAAATAAATTCCATATTGAAAATGGAGTGAAACAGGGGTGTCCCTATCCCCAATAGCTTTTTATATATATATCGAACCTTTGATTCAAGTGATACAAGGTGACCCCAAAATAAGAGGGCTTAAAAATGGAGGAGAGGAAATAAAGGTATTGGCATACCCTGATGATATTTTACTTACCCTAATTAACTCTGTTGAATCGGTCAAAAACTCTCTCCCCTGGCTCAATCTTTATGGTGTTATGGCTAACTATAAAATCAATGAAACCAAATCAATAATTCTAGATATAGGATGCTCCTCCGAGACTATTTAATCAATTAAGCAACACTGTTGCTTCCTGTGGTGCTTCTCGGCAATAAAATATTTGGGAGTTAAATTGCTCTCACATACAGTGGCTTGCAAAAATATTCGGCCCCCTTGAAGGTTTCCACATTTTGTCACATTACTGCCACAAACCTGAATCAATTTTATTGGAATTCCACGTGAAAGACCAATACAAAGTGGTGTACACGTGAGAAGTGAAACAAAAATCATACATGATTCCAAACATTTTTATACAAATAAATAACTGCAAAGTGGGGAGTACGTAATGATTCAGCCCCCTTTGGTCTGAGTGCAGTCAGTTGCCCATAGACATTGCCTGATGAGCGCTAATGTGTGCAATCTAATGTCAGTACAAATACAGCTGCTCTGTGACAGCCTCAGAGGTTGTCTAAGAGAATATTGGGAGCAACAACACCATGAAGTCCAAAGAACACACCAGACAGGTCAGAGATAAAGTTATTGAGAAATTTAAAGCAGGCTTAGGCTACACAAAGCCTTAAACATCCCACGGAGCAATGTTCAAACGATCATTCAGAAATGGAAGGGGTATGGCACAACTGTAAACCTACCAAGACAAGGCCGTCCACCTAAACTCACAGGCCGAAACAAGGAGAGCGCTGATCAGAAATGCAGTCAAGAGGCCCATGGTGACTCTGGACGAGCTGCAGAGATCTACAGCTCAGGTCGGGGAATCTGTCCATAGGACAACTATTAGCCATGCACTGCACAAAGTTGGCCTTTATGGAAGAGTGGCAAGAAGAAAGCCATTGTTAGCAGAAAACCATAAGAAGTCCCGTTTGCAGTTTGACACAAGCCATGTGGGGGACACAGCAAACATGTGGAAGAAGGTGCTCTGGTCAGATGAGACCAAAATGGAACTTTTTGGCCAAAATGCAAAACGCTATGTGTGGCGGAAAACTAACACTGCACATCACTCTGAACACACCATCCCCACTGCCAAATATGGTGGTGGCAGCATCATGCTCGGGGAGTGCATCTCTTCAGCAGGGACAGGGAAGCTGGTCAGAGTTGATTGGAGGATGGATGGAGCCAAATACAGGGCAATCTTGGAAGAAAACCTCTTGGAGTCTGCAAAAGACTTGAGACTGGGGGGGAGGTTCACCTTCCTGCAGGACAACGACCCTAAACATAAAGGCAGGGCAATAATGGAATGGTTTAAAACAAAACATATCCATGTGTTAGAATGGCCCAGTCAAAGTCCAGATCTAAATCCAAATGAGAATCTGTGGCAAGATCTTAAAACTGCTGTTCACAAACGCTGTCCATCAAATCAGACTGAGCTGGAGCTGTTTTACAAAGAAGAATGGGCAAGGATTTCAGTCTCTAGATGTGCAAAGCTGGTAGAGAGACATACCTCAAAAGACTGGCAGCTGTAATTGCTGCAAAAGGTGGTTCTACAAAGTATTGACTCAGGGGGCTGTATAATTACGCACACCCCACTTTGCAGTTATTTGTTTGTAAAAAATATTTGGAATCCTGTATGATTTTCGTTCCACTTCTTACATGTGCACCACTTTGTATTGGTCTTTCACGTGGAATTCCAATAATATTGATTCATGTTTGTGGCAGTAATGTGACAAAATGCGGAAAACTTCAAGGGAGCCGGATACTTTTGCAAGCCACTGTATTAGAGATGTATTCTCTCAGAATTATAATAGTGTCATAGCTGATAGTAGAAAATCATTGCAAGAATTGGATCGGAGCTGCTTTAATGTTTTGGGCAGAGTCTCTATACTAAAAATTATACTACCTCAGCTTCTGTTTTTGATGCAGTGTGTGCCGTTGACCCTTCCCAGTACATGGTTCACTGAATGTGATAGGATGTTCCAAAGTTTTATCTGGGCAAGATCTAGAAGGAGAATAGCCTTTAACATTATCTCCAGGAGTAAAAAAGCAGGGGAACTTGCTGCCCCAGATTTGCGAAGATACCATAAGGGTATTCACCTAGCTAGGATTTTAGAATGGATGATTGATGAGAAAAGAAAGCCCTGGGTAAGATAGGAAACTTCACAATTTAATGTTGAACCTCCTGGATCCCAGCAAATGTAGCAAAGGTCCTTCCCTCTGTAGACCATCCGCTGATTAAACACTCTATATGCATAATACTTCAAACAATAAAAGAATGGTATAAGCAGGGAGGACTCTCTGCTCTGACCTCACTGAGCCATAATCCACCGACACAGTCAGTCTTGGTTTAGGAAAAATAATATTATCCCGGACATACGTATTATACATTTGCTGGGAAATACATATTGAAAGTTTATTAAAGGATCCAAGGAAGCCCAGAAGTTATGCAGTTATACAAATGCAAAGTTATCTGGATAATATAGAAAGTAAAACAGAGGGTTTAAGGGTAACGCTAAATAAATATGAAAAATTGAGACCCAATAAAGTCCTTTCATGCCTTTACAACTTATTGGGAGAGTTTGGTAAGGGTAGAAAACTAAAAAGCTCTGAAAAATGGGAATTGGAACTTAGCTTATCAATTGACAACACTCTTTGGGACAGAGCTTTTAAAAACATCTGGCAAATACCTATCAATCAACTCCAGTTAATTCAATACAAGCTACTGGATAGATGGTACCTCTCCCCCGACCGGGTGGCTAGAATAAAGGGACGCCAGTCTAACAAATGTGGAAGATGTGGGGCAGATGACGGTACTCTAACTCGTATATTCTGGGCATGCCCCAAAATATAAAAGCTGTGGACAGCCATAATCTCTTTCGACAGCGATGACAATAAACCTTTTAAAGACCTGGACAGTAAAGCAGTGTTTGAGTTAGGGGATGAAAACGGTAGCCTCTCATGAAAAGAAATAGGGGTTTGGTGGCCAAAAGACTGATTCTGCAGAGATGGAGAGTTGTTACTCCAACCTTGGAGGACTGGATTGGTGGGTTAGCCTGTACCCTTGAGGACTGCACTGGACTTATGGAAGAGGGGTCATTATCTAATAAACTAAATGTAATTAGATCCTCTTGGGACAATATACTAAGCACAATTATGTGATTCGGGGAGAGATTGATAGGGGAGAATGAAAACAAACTAATGGAATGTTTGGAGTATAATGAATGGAAGAGCGAGTAAGTATATTCAGGAGTGTGTTTTTAAGTCCAATATGTATGTGAAGTATGAAGAGGCGGAGTATAGATGGTTCTAGCTGCATCTAGTTCATTTGCCTTTGGTTTTTTTTTTTCTTTGTTTTTTTTTTGCCTTTTTGCCTTACTACAACTTTCTCTTTTAAAGTTGGAGGGATGGAAGGAAGAAGAAATATAAAGATTTCATTGATTAAGCAATAACAATAACAATAACAATAACAATAATATTTATATAGCGCTTTTCTCCCTGGGGACTCAAAGCGCTGTGACCCTGCATTATGCAGTCTCAAAGGCTAGGGAAAAGAGGTGAGTTTTTAGCCTTTTTTTTAAAGCTGTCCAGAGAAGGATCCTCTCGTACTGATTGTGGAAGTGAGTTCCATAGAGTAGGGGCTGCATAGGAAAAGGCCCGAGCACCAAATGTTAAGTGTATCCTGGGAATAACCAGCTTCATCTTGTTGGCAGAGCGGAGGGTGCGTGGAGGGGCGTAAAGTTCCAATAGATCCGCTATGTATTTGGGTCCCATGTGGTGTAGAGCCTTGAATGTCAGCAGGCAGATCTTAAAATTGATTCTCCATTTTACTGGCAACCAGTGAAGAGTTTGCAGTACTGGGGTGATGTGTGAGCTGCGGGGGGCATTGGCTAGGAGTCTGGCTGCAGCATTCTGTACTAGCTGTAAGGGGCGCAGAACCTTATCTGTAGATCCGATTAACAGGGCGTTGCAGTAGTCTAGGCGGGAGGATACAAATGCGTGAACCAGGGCAGGTAGGTCTTCAGCTGGGATTAGGTGTTTTATTTTCGCTATATTTCTTAGATGGAAGAAGGAAGACTTGACGACAGCTGATACCTGCTGTCTGAGTTTTAGATTTCCATCCAGGATCACCCCAAGGTTTCGCACAGAGTCTTTATACTGTACAGTATCTCCCCCAATTGCTAGTTTGAGGTGGTGAGCGTTTTGAACTTTATCTATCATGTGTGGACCACCTACCACCAACACCTCTGTTTTGTCAGAGTTCAGCCTCAGCCAGCTGGTGTTCATCCAATTTTGTAAATCCACTAGACACGCATTTATGGATGCTGATGGGTCTTGGGTGCCAGGCTTGAAGGACAGATACAGTTGTGTGTCATCTGCATAACAATGGTATCCTAAACCATAGTTCTGGATTATTTTGCCCAGTGGGAGCATGTAGACTGCAAAGAGTAATGGTGATAGTACAGAACCCTGTGGAACTCCATAGGCAAGTGGCACTGGATTAGAGTAGTGTGTGCCCAGACATACTTGCTGTGTCCTGCCAGATAGGAAGGTCTGAAACCAGCTAAGAACAGTACCCCTTAGGCCACAGTAATTCTTCAGTCGCTGGATTAGTATTTCATGGTCCACAGTATCAAATGCTGCTGACAAGTCAAGAAGAATCATAATTGAGCAATCACCCTTGTCCCTTGCAGTAAGTAGATCATTCATTACTCGGACTAATGCTGTTTCAGTGCTGTGCCTTTTCCTGAATCCTGACTGAAAAGTATCAAAGATGTTGTTATCTGTAAGCCTGGCTTCTAGCTGGTTGGCGACTGCTTTCTCGATAACTTTTGATAGGAATGGTAAGTTCGCCACAGGTCTGTAGTTGGTTACAGAATCAGGATCTAGTGATGGTTTCTTCAGGAGGGGTTTTATGATTGCTTTCTTTAGTTCTTCTGGGAAAAGTCCACTTTGCAAGGAGCACTGAGTGATTTTGTGAAGTGCTGGCCTGAACAGCGCTGGGCACTGCATTAAGGATCCAGTTGGGCCAGGATCCAGGTCGCAGGTAGTGGGGCGGAGACTTTGAATGAGAATTCCAAAATCTTCTACACTCAGAGTGTCAAAGACTTGCCATGGTGGTACGGTAGTAGGCATATGCAACGTCCAGTGGTCAATTGATGTTGTTGGTGTAATGCTGGCACGGATGGTAGACACCTTGTTTGTGAAGAAGGCAGAGAATTCTTCACACCTTTCCCTGGAGTATGTGGTTGGGGCTTTTAGGCAGGAAGGATTGCAGAGTGATTCCACTGTGTGGAAGAGTTGAGCAGCTCTGTTGTTGGCTGTAGATATTTTGTGCGAGATAAAGTCTGATTTTTTTCTTGGTTATTGCTTGTTGGTATTGTCTGAGGTGTTGAACTAGGCTAGATTTGTGCTCCCCAGTCCCTGATTTACGCCACTGTCTTTCTAGTCTGCGCCCTTTCTTTTTTAGATCCATGATGGTTTTGTCAAACCAATTAGCTTTCTGCTTTTTGGTTGCTGATTTGGTGCGCCATGGGGCAATACTGTCAAGTGTTTCATATATCGTGTTGTTGTACTGGGTTACTAGAGAGTTTGGGTCCATTTGACTGTGGAGCAGATTTGTAAAATCCAGGTTGGCAGTTATCCTCTCCGGTGTTAATTTACTCAGGGGACGGGTTTTGATTGTTTCTTTAGGGAGCTGCTTGATAGGGTGATGTTCAATAGTAAACTGTATTATGTGATGGTCAATAAACCAACAATGATGCAAAACAATTACCTGACCCAAGAGGGCTGCGGTGAAGCTTGTATTAACCACCCTGGCGTTCTATTAAGATCACCAGGGCAGCTGCGGGAGGTTTTTTTTTTTTAATAAAAAAAAAAACTATTTCATGCAGCCAACTGAAAGTTGGCTGCATGAAAGCCCACTAGAGGGCGCTCCTATCCCGTATTTCTGATCGCCTCCGGCGATCCGCAGTAACAAGGAAGGCTGCAATGAGCGGCTTTCCTTGTTTCGTTTTGCTCGTCGCCATGGCGACGAGCGGAGTGACGTCATGGACGTCAGCCGCCTCCGATCCAGCCCTGAGCGCTGGCCGAAACTGTTTGTTCCGGGTGCGCAGGGCTCGGGCGGCTAGAGGGACCCTCTTTCGCCGCTGCACGCGGTGGATCACCGCGCTGCGGCGGCGATCAGATAGCACACGTGGCTGGCAAAGTGCTGGCTGCGTGTGCTGCTTTTTACAGGGAGCAAATCGGCCCAGCAGGGCCTGAGCGGCAGCCACCGGCGGTAATGGACGAGCTGAGCTCGTCCATACCGCTAAGGTGGTTAAATGGTTGGGCATATGATACAAGAGCTGAGTTGGGGAAAAAGTGAAATTAACAGACTGAGGTAGTAAGTATCCAGTAGAAAAATGTTTTAATCATAGCCTGCAAAAAATGCAACGCGATAGAAGCAACTGATTTGTTATTCTAAGCCAGCAAAAGCACTTCCCTATGTCCAAGTTTTCATTTACTGCACCTTATGCCTTGTAGTATTCCAACGGATTAGGTTACATCTGCCCCTCCCCCACCCCTCTCTCCAGAGTATTCTTGGAGATCAGAGATCCTTTCTATTGGCTTTGGAGCTCTCGGTAAACACATGTTCCGCATGGATCATTTGCCAGTACTAAAGATGCCACCACCTGTGATACATTTCAGAAAGGAAAGCTTTTACAATTGGCAAACACTGACTAATTTAAATATGAAAATTGTAAAGAAAATTAGCAATTGTATTCATAATGTTATTTGACTACAGTTTCTCCTTAAAGGGAACCAGAGGTGAGAGGGATATGGAGGCTGCCATATTTATTTCCTTTTAAACAATACCAGTTGCCTGGCAGCTCTGTTAATCTTCTGGCAAAAGTAGTGTCTGAGTCAAAACCCTGGAACAAGCATATGTTGAATATAGTAAAACATGAGTCAGCCGAGTCAGAATACCTGATCTGCTGCATGCGTGATCAGGGTCTGTGGTTAAGAGTATTAGAGACAGAGGATTGGCAGCACTGCCAGGCAACTGGTATTTTTTAAAAGGGAATAAATATAGCAGCCTCTATATACCTCTCACCTCAGGTTCCTTTTAAAGAGAACCCGAGGTGGGTTTGAAGAATATTATCTGCATACAGAGGCTGGATCTGCCTATACAGCCCAGCCTCTGTTGCTATCCCAAACCCCCCTAAGGTCCCCCTGCACTCTGCAATCCCTCATAAATCACAGACGTGCTGCTGACAAACAGCTTGTCAGAGCTGGCTGTGTTTATCTCTATAGTGTCAGTCTGCTGCTCTCCCCGCCTCCTGCAGAACTCCAGTCCCCGCCTGCATCCCTTCCCTCCCTGCTGATTGGAGGGAAGGGACGGGGGCAGGGACCAGATCTATGCAGGAGGCGGGGGGGCAGCTGAGACTGACACTACAGATGTCAACAGAGCCTCACAGCACGGCTGTGATTTATGAGGGATTGCAGAGTGCAGGGGGACCTTAGTGGGGTTTGGGATAGCAACAGAGGCTGGGCTGTATAGGCAGATCCAGCCTCTGTATGCAGATAACATTCTTTAAACACACCTCGGGTTCTCTTTAAGTTCTGAGCTTTACATTTTCTTGCAAACAGCTTTGATAAATGTGCATTTTATTTTTTTGAATTTAATAATTCTTTAGCTTACTGTTTTATTCATTTTTTTGCCTTCCTGTTTGAAGTCTTGTGGTTTTTACCTCCACATTCTATAGGTGAGCTCTTCACTATAAGTAAATTGAATCTCTGATGAGCTCATTGTTCCATGCACCTATGAGCTGTGCTCGGAAAACATGGCTTCAGAGCCCAGTCATGTTGAGGGCCTATCAGGTAATGGGCTTTGAGAGAGAGCTTAGCATTTACAGATGTTGATTTGTTTTAAAATACAAGAGATTTGAAAATGCCAGCGTGTTCAGGGGGAACAGAGGAGTCACACTTTGGTTAGTTGAAAGCTTATGGTACAGCGGGGTAGTGTTCCCGCTTGTTGCTCCTCTTGCATTTTATTATTGTATTTCATGTTTCATTTATTGAAAAAAGAGAAGCTGAAGTTGTACTTCTAGATATCTGTCCAGCTCTTACTTAAAGGTTATCGGCGCTTTCAGACACTTTTCCTTCTTGCAACAAATCCTTATGTGCCAGTTTCCACTAGACGCGTTGCAATCCGGAAACCGCTCCGCAATGCAAGAAAACTGCAACCAATTCACGTCAATGGAGTGGTTTCCATTGACGTGAATTTACTTACTTGATCCGGCACGATGCGACCGGGGGAAATTATGGATCGCATGCTACAGTTTTTCGCAGCACGCATCCGATCCCCATAACCGTTGACAAAAAGCTGCATGACGCTGCATCCTGTTGTCTGAAAGACAACTGGAAGTACCTGCAGAGGGATGCGATGCGGCGATCGCCCCGCATCTTAATTGCCAGTGGAAATGGGCCTGAATGATATATATTAAACACCATCCACCACTACTATAGCAATAAAATTGCGCTCAGGATAAACATTAGGCCTTGCAAACGTGGTTCGCGTTCTCCAATTGTGTAAACAAAATATTAAGTTCTGTTAAAAAAGAAACGCGCTCAAAGCCAAGATGCAATTGAAACAGTTTTACAGTTTACCACAGTAGTCCAACACAGTTCAGTCCCTTTCACGTATGGTGCACACTGTAGTTCAAAGCCACGCTGTTGCCAGTATCACATCAGGGATCACACGTCATATGCAAAGAGAAACAAAAACACATATAGTGTGTAACTGTGATATTAATCAATTCCGACACCTCCCACGTGTATCACTCGCCGTCACCCTAAAATCAGCAACACCAGTGCCAGGGACACCCCCCTTTGTGCCCGCACTCACCCAAGAGACCGCCCAGATATCCGGAGGTGGAAATTACAGCTTTGGGGGTCAGAAAGGTGTAATCCACGGCCACTTCCACTTCAAGCGGAGCTCTAAAAGCGCCACAATAGTGTAAAACCTACGTTTTAATTAAAATAAATTATTGGACTCACAAGCAGAGAAGTATCGCAGGCATATCAAATACAGATGAAGTCCCCGGGAGACCGCTCTGCAAGATGCCTCCTGGATCTACGTTCTCACGCTCTTGTCCCTTCTCTCACTTCAACTTCCGTGCTATTTCATAGGGGGTCTGCCTGTCCACCGCCTTGCCAATTTCTTGCAAGTGCCTGGCCAGTGATCGAGAGCAGCTGACAGGTGGAGAATTCATCTTCCGCTGCTTGGGGAAAAGAGGCCTGAGAGGCTTATGGAGATAGCCCAGGCTGAGAACCTAGCTGTTATGGCTCCCATCCTCTGAGTTTGCATGTGTGTACATGTGCATGCACTCTCTCCTTTATGTACCATGGCCCAGTTTCCTGTTCTCATATTGGGCCTCTGCGCATATGCTAGAACACATAAAGTTCAAATTCAGTATTGTTACTGTTATGTGGCTAGTCTGACTCTGTTTTTATCTCTGTTACCGATTGTCATTTGCCCACCATGATCAAGTACAGTAGAATCTCGTTATAGTAAGCTCTGATATAGTAAACCTGGATATATAAACTTCGTGGTCATGTCCCAGCAAATGCTTCTGTATAAATATACAATGTATGACCAATTCTGATATAGTAAACTTCTGATATAGTAAACTACTTTTCCTGGTCCCTAGGAGTTTACTATAAAGGGATTCTACTGCACAAGGAGATGTTTCATAATAGAAAGAGTTCTCAGGAAACCAGCAAAAAATTAAAGATTAACTTTTTCGTTTAATATGCCAAAAGTGCAGAAAAATATACAAAATTCTTCTATCTGTAGATTCAGCTATAGACACAATAATCATATCGTGCAATACAAGTTAAGGATAAATAGTTAAGGCAGGCAACAACCTCGACTTGTTTCGAGTCACAATGACTCTTCTTCAGGCTTTTTACACACAGTGTATATCTGAAATGTATATACTGACAAAATAGGTAACCAACTGGGCAATAAGCCAGGATAATCCACCCAAAAAACACCACACAGAGAATCCACAGGAATGGGAGCAGGACAGCCTGGGACCAGATGGTGATATTTTTCTGCACTTTAGGCATATTAAAGTGGACCCAAACCAAACATTTTTTTTAATTAAAAATATTTAGTTGCACCACTCTGACACATACAAAGATCAATATACACTCCTTCAAGCCTATGAGCATTTCAGTGCATGCTTTTCACCCTTCTCTTTTCCTAACTAGGGTTATACAGGTGGCAGCCATTAGCAATTCCTCCTTTGCCAGACACCATCTACTACACCAGTTTGCCAGATTCTGTCCGGCAATATGAAAGGAAGGGGAGGAGTTCCTCCAATAAATGTAAAATATTTTATATTTGTCATCATGCAGCTGAAAAAAGGCTGCTATTTATTATTATAATTTAGAAAATAGATTTTATTTCTGAAATCTTGTATTTTTAATTTGGGTCCACTTTAAAAGAAAAAAGTTAATTTTTAATTTTTTGCTTATTTCCTGAGAACTCTTTTTTTTCTATCAGGATACATATCCTTGCACTTGATAACGGTCTAATCTGGTGAGGTGGGAATGCTGGGAATACACGTTTTTTGCGAAGAATCGTTCCGATACCTTCGATGATAAAATTCCGATATGTCCGATTCTCCGCTCGATTCTGTTATGCTCGATTTCTCATAGAATTGAATGGAAAAAACATAAGAAAAACGAGCAGCAGGTAAGAGAACCGAGCAGAGAATCGAATGGCTAGTAGATCGCGTGGAGAATAAAAGGCGAAAAATGTAATGTGTATTCCCAGTATTAGGATATATGGTTTTTACTCTCCCAATAGCTATAATTACAGTATAATTTGCCTGCTGCCAGCCCTGACCTTTTGGCCTTTCTCTTAACTACATTGTTTGCCGCCCATCTCGATCTCTGGCTTATTGACTTTGTCTGCCGCCAGCCTCCTTGATCCATTGCTTGGTATCTGACCTTGCTTCCAGCCTCCCACAGCACAATCAGTTGTTCTTTCTGCCTCTGGTGAGGCAATCCTGGGGATCTTGACCTGGTGGGTACTAGGCAGCAAAGTTGTCTGTTGCCCAGTTGGGGTAGTGGCCCATCATCCCTTGTGGGGTGCTCTGGTGAAGACCCACTTAGCCACTTAGATTCTACACAACAGGAGAGCCCACGCTAACCACTGGTGTCAGGGTCAACCGCTCTCCAGTCTTCTAACACTAGCATTCATCTAGAGCAAAGGTGTCAAACTCAAGTTCTTATTCATGCCAGTGTTTAGGATGGACTGAGAAATTGAGAAGTTAATTCTACTTGATGAACCACTCCTGAAGGGGAGAAGCGTGGGTGCAGCGGGAGAAGAACAAATGGTGAGCATCTACTCCCCCTCCTCTGTGATGCTGCAGACCATGTGGCCACGCCTCTCCCAGGTCTTGCAGGTCTTTAGACAAGGTCACAAGCAGCGCCTCAGCACTGCTTGCTGAAAGTACAGCACTGGCCAATGAGGTCAGTGAATGTGTCCGTGCCTCCCCTTCCTGTGGGCAACAGCCAATCAGTATGGCTGAAAAACCTGTGATGTCACATCCAGTCTGGAGGAGGGGACGTTTCACCAGCGCTCTACATCTGCAAGGTTGGGACTGAGGAATCAAGCAGCTCCTTGGTTTGCCTGCCTGACACGCTGACATGAATTCCAGCATCACACCACCCGCGTGTAGCGTCTCCTGTCCTGCTGCCGGCTGGGGCAGTGGGGATAAAGCAGCTACCGCTGTCACATTCCAGACTAGATGAATAAATCTACTTCTTTCACTGTGCCAACACCTTCATGAACCTACCGAGATTACTGGTCCAATAATTACTTCCAGCTAAGTGTTAATATGTGCCATACACAAGACTCTGTGGATCTATTGATTAAACTGCATGCACAATTGCCACAGGAGAACTGTATTGTTACTTACTAGTTGATACCAATATATATATATATATATATATATATATATATATATATATATATATATATATATATATATATATATATATATAATATTTTTTTATTTTTTTTTGGGAGGGGGGTGTTGGCGGTAGATCACATCGACTTGGTAGTTATCAAGGTAGCTCACGGACCAAAAAAACCATGGGCACCCCTAGCCTAGAGGAACGAAAATTATTAATCCAGCCTTGCCTATCCCTGGCGGATGACATCCCTCATGCATATGAATGAGGTGTTGGGTGACTGTGACCAGGAGGGGATTTATGATTTTTACACTTTAGTTTGGGTAATCAGTCCGTAGGACATGTACCGGTAGTTAGGCAGTAAATGGCTGGGAGACAGGTTTTAAATGATACAAAATGCCAAACTGTAATTCTGCTGTAATAGATACTCATGGTTCTTGTTTTTAATCTGCTATAAACGTTGCCTAGTGTGTGCCCACATTTAGCTTTGTGTTTCAGGAAATGGTTGTCTCAGGTGTGCCTCAGCAGAAAGCAGAGCAGATGGGTTAATGGGAATCTCTCACCTCTCATGTGTTAAGTTCACAGAGAGATGGTGTGGAGGAAAACTGCCATTCAGATTTATCTGCCTTTATGTAAGTTGATGCATCACAGCAAGTTTTTCCTTTTGTAAACTAATTAAAACCTTGAGCAGAAGCAGTGATGGAGCTTATGCAATTAAATGATCTGTTTTTCATGGTAAGATTTAAAGCCCAAACAGTGAACCTTCCCACCTGAATTTGCAGCTGAAAAGACTCGATTTCACAGCCGGTGATTATAACATTGAACTATAAGGAGTTTGGAATTAAACTGTATCACAAAATTGCTTTTCAGTTTATCAAAAGTAACACATTGTTAGTTTTGCTTTGTACTTTATTTTAATGACTTGTACCCCAAGGAAGACGCATATATGGCAGTAATATCACTTAAATATACTATTAGACGGAGCACAGCGATAATTACATTTAACAGGAAGATGCCATTTTTCAAGGCTTTGTTTGCTCTGTGTGCCACCTTCTATTCTCCGGAGAACTTCAGGGCTCTTGAAAGCTGTAGAGTTTTTTGAAGCATAACTTAAGGTTTTTCTCATTTTTCTGAACAGAAGTTTCTTTTCTTTCTGCTGTAGATAAGATTTGCATTGTGTATGAAAGCTGGAGGTTGATCTGCCGTCCTCCATATCCGATAGTGAAACAATAAGAGTAGTAGAAGCAAAATACACTCTAAAGGTGCCCATACACTCGTCAGATTGGCAGCAGATAGATAAAAAATGCATCTGATGATCTATCTGATGCGTTTTTAGAACATTTTTTACCAGGATAGAATTCCAATAGATTTCAGCTTGAAATCTATTGAAATTCGATCTGATGGCATTTTTTTGCCATCAGATTTCCATTAAGGCCAATGCAAACTGATAAGCAATCTCATCAGATCGACCTAAATTTTCCATCCTGCCTGGTCGGCGGAAATCCATCGAAATCGATCGAAATCGGCCATCGATCAGTCGATTGGCCAACCGATTTGCAAACGATCAATCGATCGATCGATCGGTCGGCCAGAAAATCGGCTGAGTGTATGGGCCCCTTATGGCAGTGTAGGTGTGGAATACAGTTTTGGTCTGAGTTGCAGGATGAGCGTAGTTACCAAATTTATGAAGGAAAAGCCATTTTACCAGCGTTGGGTCTGGTTCACATTGGGGTACTTTTGCAGTCATTTCTGCAGTGTTGCTGATTGCTGGTGATCAGAAAAGCCCAACTTCAGTGGAAGCATATGGAAGTGCTCACTTTAGAACAATTTGTTTTCAAACCTGCAAAAGTGCTGCTTGCAGCATTTTGGGAACAATGTGATTCTCGTTCCCTTGGTTCTCGTAAAAAAAAAAAAAAAAAAAAAAAAATCACATTGCAAAACCTTTGTTAGGGGATTGTGTATTGTGAGTGTAAACCAGCCCTTTATGAAAATCTATACATGCGCCTTTGTCTGCAATTGTTTAAGTAACTCAGGCCTGCAATGTGCTATTTCATGGCTGTGCCTAGCAGGTGGTGCTTTCAGAGCATTCACTGTCAGGGCCAGCCCCAGGTTTCACATGGGTAGAGACAGGTTACGGAGGTTGCTGGGGGTGGATGGGAGGAGACAGGGGTTACTGAGGTTGCTGGGGGTGGATGGGGGGAGTCAGGGGTTACTGAGGTTGCAGGGGGTGGATAGGTAGAGACGGGTTACGGAGGTTGCTGGGGGTGGATGGGAGGAGACAGGGGTTACTGAGGTTGTTTGGGGTGGATGGGTAGAGACAGGGGTTACTGAGGTTGCTGGGGGTGGATGGGGGGAGTCAGGGGTTACTGAGGTTGCAGGGGGTGGATGGGAGAAGACATGGGTTACTAAGGTTGCAGGGGGTGGATGGGGGGAGACGGGGATTACTGAGGTTGCTGGGGGTGGATGGGGGAGACGGGGGTTACTGAGAGTGGATGTGGGGAGACAAGGGTTACCAAGGGTGCTGGGGGTGGATGTGGTTAGGCGGAGTTTACCGAGGGTGCTGAGGGTGGATGCGGGGAGATGGAGGTTACTGAGGGTGCTGGGGGTGGATGGGGAGAGACTGGTTACTGGAGGTGGATGGGGAGAGATGGGGGTTACTGAGGGTGCTGGGGATGGATGGGGGAGACGGGGGTTACTGAGATTGGATGTGGGGAGACTGGGGTTACCCTAGGGTACTGGGGGTGGATGTGGGGAGGCGGAGGTTACCGAGGGTGCTGGGGGTGCATGTGGGGAGGCGGAGGTTACCGAGGGTGCTGGGGGTGGATGTGGAGGTTACCGAGGGTGCTGGGCGTGGATGGGGAGAGGTAGGGGTTACTGAGGGTGCCGGGGGTGGATGGGGAGAGACTGGTTACTGAGCTCGTCACTTCCGGCGGACGTGGCCAATTGTCCGCATCACAGGGGCTCCCTCCATACCCGTATGCATGTGGCTGCGCAGTTGGCAGCCTCATGCATACTTGTATAGAGGGAGCGCCGTGTGATGCGGAGAATCGGCCAAGTCCGCCGGCCGATTGGCCGACTCGCGGCAATGACGGGACTCGGTACTGGCGGATCCAGGCAGCAGAGGACGGCGGCGTGGGAGCGTTCCGTGCGTATGGGGCTGGAGGAAGCCCCAGGTATGTATAAAAGTTATTTTTAAATCATCTCTGGTTCTCTTTAAGATTTTACATAATTATTAACTGGGCACACCCCCTTGCTGACTACCCTATGGGTTGTGTAAATGTCAGACAAAGGGATCTGTTGCTGATTAAGGACTTGTATTGTCAAGCAGAATGATGCCACCTCTCTTTTTCACCATTACGCATGTGTACGATTGGTTGTGTATACACATTTATATGTATCTTATTTTGAATAGCCTGTATTGAATCGCTTGTTGTATTCTGTTGCATTTTACAATAAAAAATTTTGTATAAGGAAAAAAAAAAATACATAATTATAATCATATTTAGGGATGGCCAATGAGAGATGCAAATGGAAACGCAGGGCACCGTACCTTAGTTTTATTGGCTTGTCTGTAAGCACATCATAGAATATTATGAGGCTTGTGCTCTGGGCACAAATCACACAAGTGGCACTTTGAAAGCAACAGCTGATCTTCATACTGATACTTAACAGCAAGATTGTTTTTGCCCAGTTGTTAATGCCAAATAATAAACATTTACTAAATAGGGAAATAGGAACTGCAGCCTCACGCCACTCTCACTGGGAGTGATTTGAGCTTGATCAGCATGCAATTAGGTAATTTTTCAATCTCTTGTCTCCGTAAACCTAACTATTTCAATGCGTTGAGTGTTACACTTTGAGAAAAACTGCTGAGTGACTTATTACAATTCACTGACACCTCCTTTCTTCTGGCACAGTAATTGAGCATTGAAATAGCTGACAAACCCAGGGGCTGCATAAACACAGCAAAGGTTTACATATAAACAAAGATTTTTTTTTTCTCCCCAAACCCTGTTGTAGATTTTTACCAAGTTGTATTGGGAAAAGCTTTTATCCTTTGGGATCAAGGTTTATATCCTATTCAAGATAATCCACAGACCCTCTAATGCGACACTTTGGTAAGCCACTGTGTGCCTTTCTGGTAGTAAAGCTGCACATTAGGCAGCTATACTATCTCTGCAGCATAGGCTTTTCTTGCAGATGGGGGCACTACTTAGCCCTAATAGTTGAAGGACAACTGAAGTGAGAGGGATAAAGAAGTTGCCATATATATTTCCTTTTAAACCATGCTAGTTGTCTGGCTGTCCTGCTGATTCTCTGTCTTTTATACCTTTAGCCATTGACCCTGAACAAGCATATGCAGATCAATTATTTTACATTTTTGCCAAATTTGACAAGATTAGTTGCATGCATGCAGGTTAAAGGAATACTGTAGGGGGGTCGGGGGAAAATGAGCTGAACTTACCCGGGGCTTCTAATGGTCCCCCGCAGACATCCTGTGTTGGCGCAGCCACTCCCCAATGCTCCGGCCCCGCCTCCGGTTCACTTCTGGAATTTCTGACTTTAAAGTCAGAAAACCACTGCGCCTGCGTTGCTGTGTCCTCGCTCCCGCTGATGTCACCAGGAGTGTACTGCGCAGACACAGACCATACTGGGCCTGCGCTGTGCGCTCTTGATGACATCAGTGGGATCGAGGACACGGCAACGCAGGTGCAGTGGTTTTTTTGACTTTAAAGTCAGAAATTCCAGAAGTGAACCGGAGGCGGGGCCAGAGCATCGGTGAGCGGCTGCGCGGGCACCGGATGTCTGCGGGGGGCCATTAGAAGCCCCGGGTAAGTTCAGCTCATTTTCCCCCGACCCCCCCTACAGTATTCCTTTAAAGCACACCAGAATTGTGAGTAATATGAAGGTCACCGTGTTTAGTTCCTTTAAAACAATGCAGATTCCCTTGCTGTCTTGCTAATCATTGCTGTCTAATCCTTTTTTTTTTTTTATATTCTTTATTGTTTTGTTTTAACATGTTGATACAATTAACATAACAAATTTCAGGAAAGCTTAAATTTAGCCAAAGGTGATCTTTTAACATTTTAAACATCTGGAGACGCAGCTCCATTATAATAAAGCTAGCGTTGATACACCAATGTAGTAATAAGACTTACTAACAAAAATCCTAGTATAATCAGCAACTGCAGATTTTGTTAGATAAGATGCAAAAGAATGTTTTATTTAAACCTTTACCTTTAAGTCGAACTCGTGTGAGCATGACATGTCTTGTCCCCCCCCCCCCTCCCCCCCTCATTTATTTAAGTAATTTGAAAGAACCTCCAGTGTCAACTCCAGGGAAACCCTCGAATTCCCCATGTAGCCCTTCTTTACAGTAAGCCCTCTAGTACCTTGGTAAAGTCCTCTGATTCCCTAAACAAAGAACGACCATGTTTTGCGAAAGGCTTCTGATCTATTCAGGGAGCAATGCGTTAATTGTTCCATTGAATAAATGTGATCCAATTCTGCAATTAGTTCACTCGAGCTAGGCGGAGTAACATCTCGCCATTTCCGCACAAGAAGACATTTAGCTGCGTTTAATATATGCCGGACTACCAATTTTTCTTTTTTTATAGGCCTTCGACGAGGAGTTGTGGTGTAGGAGGTAAAATTCCAGAGAGAATGGTACCTCTTGCTCCGTGACATGTCTCAGAAGCCGTTCTATTTTTTTCCAGAAACCCGAGAGGAGTGGACAGGTCCAAAGATGCAGACGCGAGCCAGTGTCTCTTCCACATCTCCAGCATCTATCTTCCAGCCCTGGAAAGAGATTATGTAGCTTAACCTGCTGGGCGTTCTGCGGGAGGGTTTTTTTCGCCCGACTTTTTTTTTTATTTTTTTTATATATATATCCTGTAGCTAGCCTAGAACTAGCTACATGATTCCCCCCTCCCTGCTCCCTCCCTCTCACCCTTCCGATCGCCGCCGGCGATCATGCCCATAAGGAAATCCCGTTCCGAACGGGATTTCCTGTAGGGCTGCCCCCGTCGCCATGGCGACGAACATAGTGACGTCAAAGGGAGTCCCGATCCACCCCATAGCGCAGCCTGGCGGCGATTGACCAGGCTGCGCAAGGGGTCTGCGGGGGGGCCCACTTATGCGGCGGGTAGCGGCGCATCGGTGGCGGTCAGGTAAGACACGCAGCTAGCAAAGTGCTAGCTACGTGTTTTAAAAAAAAATTATCCAAATCGGCCCACCAGGGGCTGAGCGGTGCCCTGCAGCGTTACTGGACAAGCTCAGCTCGTCCAGAACGCCAGGGAGGTTAAGGGGTGTGTAATACCACTGTGAAAGGATTTTACAGTTGGTCTCTTGTATTTTGTCCGATAGGGATGTCTTGTGGGCATAGATACACATTTTCTCTTGTTGCGCTGGAGTGAATGTTTTGCCTACTTCCCTTTCCCATTTATCAAGGAATGGCACACCCTGGTCTGATTGTGTAATTAGCAGAAGATAGATCTTGGAGATTGCCTTTTCTACCGGGTCAGAGCCATGACATAAATCCTCGAATTCAGTTTCCTCAACCCTACAGGCTGCACGTCTAGATGTCTTAGCATATATCTAATTTGAAAATAACCCCACCAATCTAAGTCTGGTTTCCTATACAAACGTCTGAGGTCCGTCAAGGCCAGCCATGCTCCCTCACCCACGATATTCGATAAATTCAATGACTTAAGCTCTTTCCAAGCTTTGTGTGCGTTCGTCCCACTATACTTTGGAAGGTGTGGGTTATCAATTAGCGGTAACAGTGGGGAAGGCCAGGGGGATATCCCCGTCAACTTCCACGCCTTAACAAATACTTGAAGCGTCCGGACGCACAGAGGGGAAAGACCATGGTATGGAGGCAGATGTGGCTAACCACAGTAGGTTACATAAGTTATGAGTTGCGAGCTCTTGTTCTAGAATCGTCCATTGTTTAGATTGAGCATGTCTGGCCCACTGCCCTAGTAAGAACTGCGGCAAAGCAGTAGTAAATCACATTTGGTACAGCCAACCCTCCATTGTGTTTGGGTCTATAAAGTATTTCTCTTCTAATTCTAGTGTTTTTGCCTCTCCAAATATATTTATTGAATATAGACTGGGCTTGATGTAGAAAGGACATTGGGATTGGTAGAGTTTGAAAGACTGATATAACAGTCTGGGCATCAGGTTCATTTTTATGACTGTGATTCTGCCTAACCACGAGATCTGAGGAAGGTCCTATTTTTTTTTTTTATTTTTTTTTTTAATTTTTTTTTTTTTTGCAGTCTGTTGCCATTTGCCGTAAAATAGAAGGGAAATTGTGTGTGTAGACATTACTCAGGGAATCAGAGATATTCGTTCCAAGGTATCTGATGTGATGCTGTTTCCATTTGAATGGGAAGTTATGTTCCAATTGTTCTTTGGTCTCATTTGGCAGTCCCACATTGAAAGCCTCACACTTGTCATAATTAATTTTAAAGTATGTAAGTTTACTAAAGATGTCGAATTCAGTTAATAGATTGGGGAGTGTAATCAGTGGGTTAGTTACTAAAAACAACAAGTCGTCAGCATAAGCAGCAACTTTGTGTTTTGTCGCACCAATTTCAATACCCTTTATGTCTTCCTTTGTTCTCACGTGGCACAGAAAGGGTTCCAAAGCCAAGGCAAAGATTAAGGGTGACAAGGGGCATCCCTGCCTTGTGCCATTCTTTATTGTAAGGGGGTCTGACAAAAGGCCATTGACTTTGCTGTGGGACATGAGTACAAGGCATCAATGCATGACATCAAATGTTCTCCAATATTTTTTGTGCAGGACCGAGTTGATCCACTGCCAGCTCACCCGGTCAAAGGCCTTCTCGGCGTCTGTCGATAGTAACATGCAGGGGATTGTTGTCTAATACTTTTAGCCATTTACCCTGAACAAGCATGCAAATCAGATATTTCTTACTGAAGTCTGACTTAAAGAGGAACTTCAGCCTAAACACACATACTGTGATTTACATTAGTTATGTTGATTAAAATAGGTCACATAATCTCTTATCCACCCTATTTTGAAAGAACAGGCACATGTTTGTGATTTCATGGGGTTAGCCATCTTTTTGGTTGAAAGGAGGTGAGAGGGAGCATGAGACACAGTGCAAACTGTCTGGTGTCCTGATCACCCCACCTAGCTGTGCACACTAGGCAACAAGAACAACATCAGAAATCCCATGATGCTTTGCACAGTATCAGGGGAAAAATGCCCGGGCAGATTTCTTTGATGGGGCGAAGCTTAGCTTCTGTGCAGCTAAAAATGAGGTTTTGGGTAAGAAAAACATAGTTCTGATGCTGTGAAACTAAGAAACACCAAGCCTTTTCAGTGCTGCTGAGTAGGTTTTTAGTCTGGAGGTTCACTTTCAGTAACAAGCTGCAGGCTTGTTTCAGGTGACCTCATTATTTTATTTTTGTTTTATTTATGAAAAACAAGTTTAATCTGTATTGTTTCTATGACCTTTACCACTAATTTTCATGGAGCCTGTTTTGTAATAGCTATTTTTTTTGTTTTGTTTTTTTGTTTTACTGTTATGCATTGTTGTTTTTATGTGTGTATTGATGACAGTGTTCTGCTTTGTTCCAGTGCCCGTGTGTTGGAAAATAGCCGTCAGAAATTGCAAGATGATCTCTTGAAATTACAAGCCAGCTTCCTAGATGAGAAAAAGAAGCGAGAACAGGCTGAGGGTCTAGTGAGGCGCCTTCAGAAGAGGGTGCTGCTGCTTAGTAAGGTAAGTTATGATGAGCCAAAACTGTTTAAAATGGGCCTCAAGTAATTCCTGTTTACAGAAACTAAGGCTGCATTCATTGCACCTTACAGTTTTGTCAGCACAGCCGGAGCTGTGAAATGGGACCCCTTGTTGCTTTTAGCCACATCCTACAGCATTGAACCAGTAAAGAGAATGGGCAAGGGATTGTGCAGGAATTGGGCCTGCAGCCTGGTACTGGCCAGATTTTCATCATAATTAAGGGACTTGCTGATGCTGAAACACCAATTAACATATCATGATGTACATGCACTCTCTAGAATGCTGCCTTACCTCAAGTACAGTTATTTCAGATCATTTTAAGTCCACTTCTAAGAGAACCCGAGGCGGCATGAAAAAAAAATAAAGCAGACACTTGCCTAAGAAGAGGGAAACCACTGGACCCTCTTGAAGTTCGTATACATGTTCCTCTTCATCGATGAAGCATGGCCATACTGCACATGGCGCATAGCGTTGGATATGTTTTGAGGGGCCATGTTTGTCAATGGTGGGTCCAGGAGGACATGGGAAGCCTCTGCAAGACCCAGAGGCTTTCCTCTTCTTGAGTATCTAATTTTTTTTTTACACCGCCTCAGGTACACTTTAAGCCTTATATGCATGTGTGAGGACTGTCGCCCGGCAAAGATCTGCGGTTGATCCTCCTGGCAACAGTTTTGGGTCGAATACTGTACAGAACAGCAATGCGTTCTGTTACCATGCAGAGGGGAGAAGGGCTGACGAGGTGCCACACAACAGATTAGTCAAGGCAAGTGAGTGAACAATGCCCAATGTGGCACATTAACCACTGATGCATCGAGGGGGCCAGGGCCAGTGTACACACACACTCTTCTCTGCAGATGTGGCCCCGACCAGTAGCCTTGGTCGAGGACAGTACACATTGTACCTTTTGAATGTGCCTCACTTTAAAGTGGGATTGTCACCATACAAATCAAATTTCAACTGCAACTTGTCTGAGTGTATTAAGTGATAAAGATGCTAATCCTGCATTCAAAACTTTCAAAACTTTTTCTGCTTTTATTGTTTGGAGTTATCACATACCTTAGCACTGGCCCTTTAATTGCCATTGCCAAACAGTTGTATGCTAGGGGTTCATTTTATCTATATGTTCCTCCTCTTCCCTTTATTTCCCTACCTAGCTGAAACATGATCCTCTGCTCACTTGTGTTTACAAGCAAGGCTGAGGTGACTCAGTGATTGGAGGAGAAAAGAAAAAACTTAAGGGAAGAAATGACATCAGTATTTAGCCTCAAACTGTGGGCAAAAGACATGGTTCCCTCCAGGAACATAATTATCTTCATTTACTATATAAAATTCACTGAAATTAAAACGTTAGCAGTACAATACATGTGTTATGCAAGTAGATCAAGTATTTATCTACCTATATATTGTTTTTTTTCACTGGCATAGTATGGCTAATCCTCCTGCTTTAATAGGGAGTCTCCTTGCACTGCATACATGGTCTGTTCATTCATACAAGGTTTTAGAGTCGCTGCAGTTTGTACAGTTGTGTTGAGAAACGCCTGTTCCTATCATCCAGTGAAAACTGTTTATTTTTCCAACACTTACTGTGTATAATTCACAGCTTAATCCATGTTTATTTTTCCCACAGTGCTTTGAAGGTAACTTGTAGGTGGCCCGTCACTGGCTCTTACGCCCCAGCCCTTCGTTTTCATGCTGCTTTTCCCATTCACACAGCCCAGTCTGAGCGCCTTTATGTGTGCAGTTTTGTAAATGTGTTTCTTGGCTGCCTTGGTCATATAGCTTTCCATAATGCAATAGCAATAACACAACATACTGACCTTTTCCTTTTCATCACCGGGAGTTACATGATTGATGGAGTTGCATTGTGTATAAATAACCACATATAACATTATGCTGCATATAATTAATTCAGCATCACTTTACTGCGGGGCTGCTGTGTAACACTGCTGGTGTCTAGTATATCCGTATATTACTGGCTTTGCTTGATATTCTTCGCAAGATTAGAGGCTATGATACACTTATATGGCTTCAACTTTGTGTTCAGTCTTGAGAGATGTATGAGTAGTGCCATTGCCGACTACCTTCACATGGGTCTGCATTTTTTTATGTACAGATATAATTTAAAATAGATGAGGCACAGCCTTCAAATATACATAAATATAGCACATCCTTCATATATAGATCTATATACACACACACACACTCTACATCCGGAAAGTATTCAGTGCATCACTTTTTCTACATTTTGTTCTGTTACAGCCTTATTCTAAAATGGATAAAATTCATTTTTTACTCAGAATTCTACACACAACACCCCATAATAACAACGTTAAAAAAGTTTACTTGAGGTCATTTGCGTAATGTCGTTGTCCTGCTTAAAGATAGACCCTTCGCCCCAGTCTGACTTCAAGAGCGCTTTTTATCCAGGATGTATATATGCCACTAGTACTCCAACAGCAAGAAGTGTCATGGCATTAGACAGTTTCAAGTTGGAAACAACCATTTGTCTAGCACACTGGACCGGAAAAGGGAATATAAAGCAGAAGCACAAAGGCAAATGTACTGTCAAGCCATACTTACTGCTGCTCTTCAAGTATTGGTGGCATTTTCCATTTACTGTAGATCTATACCTGAAAGAAGGAGGTGCCTCAGCTGTTATGACTGTACCTTATATTGGTAACTAAATAATTCACAGATTTTGACTATAGCACCCAGTGTTTTCCCCAGAATTTTTTCTATCTGGGTGCGACGAGAGGGCCGGTGCTTCACTGGGCAACTGTGCTTACCGTATAGGAAAAGGATGAGGAGATGAGCCAATGACGGCCGGATGTTCACCAAAATTAGCCGAGTGGAGCACCTGGCTAAAAGACTGCTTGAAATAAAAGACAAGAAAACCGAGAGCCTAATATAGTGTAGTATTTCGATCAGTAGTAGTGAAATATAAAACATCACAATGGTTATACTCCTAATCAGAGGTCGCCGCAAAGGCAACCACTGGAAAGGTGGGGGGGGGGGGGGGGGAGAATTAGAACCTGACCCCACTCAGGTTTAAGAAGTTGCTCTCTGTAGATAGGAAGAAGATGGGGATACACCCCTCCACCAAGGGAGGACTAGATTATTAGCAGATGTGTAAACAGAGGCGCCAACAAGGATAAAAACGATTTAAAATCCGTTTTAAAAGGGGGAAGTTGGTTGATTTATCTCCCTCGTAGAAAAAAAACTGACTGAGACGTTACTATAAGTCACAGTAACATTTTCATTTATTAGATACTCCAAATGTGCAACGTGTTTCACAGGTCACTATCCTGCCTCATCAGGCAATAAATTGGAGAATGCAATGTCGGGTCTGTAGCGTGGCAGGTAGACCGAGGCGCTCGGCCATGCCACAGACCCGACAATGCATTCTCCAATGTATTGCCTGATGAGGTAGGATATTGACCTGCAAAACGCGTTGCCCGTTCTGGAGTATTTAATAAATGTTACTGTGACTTATAGTAATGTCTCATAGTCCGTTTTTTTTTTTTTTTTAATACGAGGGAGGTAAGTCCACCAACTATACATATGTGTGTGTGTGTGTGTGTGTATATATATATATATGTATGTGTATGTGTATGTATATGTATGTGTATATGTATGTGTGTGTATGTGTATGTGTGTGTGTATATATATATATATATATATCTATATCTATATCTATATCTAACACACACACACACACACACACACACACACACACACACACACACACACACACACACACACACACACACACACACACACACACACACACACACACACACACACACACACACACACACACACACACACACACACACACACACACACTCTTACTTGCCTTGGGGACTGAACTTTTTTAATAGGTATGTGAGGAGGGTATATAACTGTTTGCTTGTTTTTTTTATTACAAGCTCTTGATCTCTTCCTATTGTGTGTGCAATAAAAAAAATCCTTTCTAACAGCCTCTTACATTATATTAAAAGTAGAATAGGACAATAATAAATGGTTCCTAATTACAGGCATGACTGGCTTCTATGAATACACATGGAGCATGAGGGCTGAATGCTTCATTACACTTTTAGCAGGGAAGAGCTGCAGAGGATCTGGTTTGTGCTGCGAAGGGTACCCCACTCTATTGGTAATAAGGTGGCACTGGATACTGACAGGCAGAAACTATTAATACATTTATATCAAAAAGTACAGATGCGCGAAACATTCTGCATTGCACAATAGTACACATTTACTATTATATGCTTTAGAAATGGGAGTCTGAATTGAGACTCTAACAATGAACAAATGACATTCTTACTTAAGGCTTCTCATGATGGATCTTTCTTTATTGGCTTCTGTTGGGGATGGAAGCATGCGAAATAACAGTCATCATCCAGGCTTTCTCAGACACATATCAAAACAGTTCAAGCAAATGGAAATATACGGGCTTCCCGCATATGGAAGTGAGTAGGAAAATTGTTATTTTGCTGCTCGATGTCATTTCAGGGCTCAGAAACAAGCGGAGAGAAAAATAATTGAAATGCAACTGATTTACATAGCCTCCTGCCGTCTTTTATATCAAATTGAACAAATATTGCATTGTAGAAAGCAAGATTTCTTTTGAAGGCCTGTGTGGCATGTAGTGTAGGTTAATTATATAATCAGAGGCTTCGCTGTCTGCTGTTATGAAAGAAGAGGATGCATTCTGTCCTGTACCTCTCTGTGACTAATCTCTTCACCCTGTTTCAGAAGCTGGAATCTTCCTATTCTTTTTTGATTAAAGTTATGAAGTGGCAGCTTTCTCCCTGCTGCTTCAAAGTGGGTCTCCTACAGGATGTGCTGTGCCCATGAGCCATTAGGTGGAGCTGTTCAGCAAACAGAAAACTGCATTGCGTGTATATTGTGTACACTGACCTGTTCTGGAAATGTTTTAACTGTGGTAAGCCATAGCAGCTAATCGGGTTGCCGTTTATGCAAGTTAAATGTATGAAAGATGAATTAGAATGGAATACTTGGAATTTCCTGCAGTTTGCAGATTCTCTTTTGTTTCTCTGATTATCCCTAATAAAGGGTGGTATCATTGCACATTGCTAAGTACAAATCTGAATACTTCAATGACCTACAACAATAAGACAATACAAATCTGTAATGTCTTATTGCTGTATGTCACCCCTAAAAACTGTCTAACTTTAACGAATGTCCAGCGCTGCGTAATATGTTGGTGCTTTATAAATAAAATAAGTAGGTGACTTTGTAACCAAACCTGTTACATCAGGAGCTAAACTCACTCAAACTGTTCACTGTTTGGGGTTTGTGACACCATCCTGAACTGTGCCCTTTCTTCTATCAGTCAGCTGCTCCCTTGGGCAACTGATCTTAAAATTAGCCGTTAATGTTGATATTGGTGGGTAGAGATGGGCGTTCCGATTCGTACCACTGTTCCAAATTATTTTTGGAGGGGTGAGGTTAACTCACCCTGGTCTCTGCCTCTGTCCACTACCCTCCACATTGGGTTTCAGCTCTCCGAGTACTACCTCTTTCTTCCCGTGAAAGAGGAAGTATACGAGTGCTGGAATGCAATGTGAAGTTGAGGCCGGCATCTGGTCGGGTAACCGCAGGTTACCTGAAATGCGGGTCTGGTTTGGATACCCATTTGGATACCCATCTGGTTTGGATACCCATTTGGATACCCATCTGGTTTGGATACCCATTAGCTGTTTACAGCTCTTTCCAGCTGCCAAAAAAGCAAGCAGCATCTCCTTCCAGTGACATTACCTGCCAGCAGTAGAAATGTCACCATGTGATAAATGTCAGAATGTAAATCAGGGAGAGAAAAGCTTTTACAATGGGTAAACACTGACTAAATCATTTATATACATAGTTATTGTAAAAATGAAGCACTTTTGTTTAGTACATTATTTTCACTGGAGTTCCTCTTTAAGTTCTAGTTCGAAATTATTTGGTAGGGCGATACGAATCAGAATGCTCATTCTCATTAGTGGGCCTTAGTCTTTTGACAATTGACTAATGACTTGATGCTTATTGAGTGAGGAAGGGCAAGCACAGTTTGCCTCAGGCTTTAGTCTTATTCTATAAACTGAAGTGAACATGTGTAAAATAAGAATAGTAAGCTGAATGTATCTAGCGATTTAATGGGGATCTGCTTACTGTCTGATTACTTAGTTTATATTTTCAGTCTCTCAGGTAGAGGGAAGTCAGTGGTTCTGTACCTTTATTTTCCTTTCACATTGTATGTAAGAATGTTGTTTCTCCTGAAATGTTTGTCCTGCTTCCACCTTTTATATTACAGAGCTGATTTTCAAAGAAAATGATTAGTTGCCACTGGAAACCAGCATATATGCATCCCAAGCAAAAGGGCACGAGCTGCAGTTTTTTTAACCTTTTCCAGTAAAACATTTTCTAGGTTAATTGTTAACTTGGTTAAATAAAGTACCGGTAGTGGGAATGCATAGATGCGGTAAGTGTAAGGCGTGTCCCTATATACATAAGGCCCAAACTTTCTGGGACAGTGGAGGATCAAAGGAATATAGGATCCAGTGATTTATTAACTGTAATTCAGAATGAGTAGTGTATATGGTCACCTGTCCCTGTGGCCTTATGTATATAGGGATGACAGAAAGAGCTCTGAAGAAGGCACGTATATTGGAGCATATGGGCAATATTGTAAACAAAAATATGGACACATTAGGCAGACACTATGCAGAGCAACATGGATCGAAATTGCAGGGTACACTTTTTAAAGGGAACTTTAACTGGCGGGGAAAAAAATCCACTTACCTGGGGGCTTTCCCAAGCCTCCTGCAGGCGTCCTGTGCCCGCGCCGGTCCTTTGGTGCCCTCCGGTCTCCCTCCGCGGCTAAGTTTCGTTTTCGGACGACTGCCAGTCGTCCTCGGGCAAAGCGTCCTATTCTTCCGCATTCCCCGACGTAAAGAGCCGTAAAGCGCGTCCGCATGACACCAAACGCGTCATGCGGACGCGCTTTACGGCTCTTTACGACGGGGAATAGGGAAGAAGAGGACGCTTTGCCCGAGGACGACTGGCAGTCGTCCGAAAACGAAACTTAGCCGCGGAGGGAGACCGGAGGGCACCAAAGGACCGGCGCGGGCACAGGACGGCTGCAGGAGGCTTGGGAAAGCCCCCAGGTAAGTGCATTTTTTTCCCCCGCCAGTTAAGGTTCCCTTTAAGGGGATTTATAAATTGAAGATCTCTGGGAGACGTGGGGATTGGAGGAATGAACTCCTCTGTAAGAAAAGTATGTGGATCTTTAAACTGCAGACCTTATCCCCATGTGGCCTTAATAATGAATTTAGTCTTAAACCCCATTTGAAAAAGGTTGCATACTCTTGAGATGACTCTGATCATAGAAATAGGTGTGCCTGTATTTGTGAAGCATATGAGATGTTTGCATGTGGTGAATGTCTTTTGCTTAATGTCAAGGGGAAGAAAAAAAGGAAGAAAAAAAACTGTCATGTATTGCTTTACTAGTCACTTGCTCTTTCCCCCTTATCTTGATCGCTGTCCTATAAGCTTTAATGGATGGGTTTTGTGAGGACTTGGGACTGTGGAGCCAAAAAGTCTCTGTCATACTGATAATCCATGTTGAAGTATTATACTTTGTAGCATACATACCTATAGGAACAGTTAGAGCCAATGATATGCCTCCCTTTCCCCCAAATGTCCGAGTGCACTGCACGGAATCTCCACAATGAGGCTGTATGGCACGCAGCAGAGAGGGGAGGAGCTAACATGGGGAGGAAGCTATAAGGAAGGACTGTTGAACGCCTTAGTGGACATCCTGACGAATCACCCAACTTAGGGGCGGGAAACGCGTAGATGGGTGGAACCTGTGCGTCCATGTGCGAGCCTGTGCGTCCATGTGACCTACTCTACACTCTGCACGCTGACCAGATTGCGGAAGTTACCGCTGGCGTCCTGGTGATCTGTACGATCCGAACGCATGGGAGAGGGTGTTATGCCTGGCTGCTGGAGTGCTAGCTAATGCACCGGCATATACGGAGCACAAGCGGAATTCCGTTCCAAACATCCAAACCCCAGTGGCAAGTTGCTGACAGTGTGGGTACCCACTGAAGGAATTGCATGACGGAGGTGGTGAGATAAACAGCGCTATCATCTGTGTATGATTGTCAGTTGCTGCTGTACTGATATCTATGGGACTATCTCTGTGAGAAGTACAGGATTGCACTATACCTGCTGTTTATTGCTGTTCTACAGTCTGATCCCTCTGCTCCCTATGGGATGCCTAATATCTGGTTAAAGCAACTACCTACTGAACTGTAGTAATTTAAGTGTGTTTTTGGGCGCCATGGCTGCAAGTGAGTGTGGAGGAATGTATGAACTGCCAGCTTAGATTAGATATTGGTAGGTGAACAGAGGCGCCAGAAGGATAAAGGTACATAAAATTTTTAAAAAATTGCTGGGAGGAAGTGGTGGACTCGCCTCCGTTAAAGCAGACACCAAGGACTGTAAATATATAGATATACACATTTATTGAAAATAACCCAAAGATGCAACGCGTTTCGCGGGCACAGCCCACTTCTTCAGGCACTAAGCAGGGGATAAACAACATCAATTCAGTTATACCAAGCAGAGCACCTACAGAGGTGCTCTGCTTGCTATAACTGAATTGCTGTTTAAAGGATAAAATAAATCAAAAATGTATTATGGTGTAAGCCTTAAGGCCCATACACACGTCGAATTTTTGCGAACAACCCGTCGTTTGAACGTTCCGTCGTTCCGTCGTTCGCGCGTCAAATCCGGCGTGTGTACAGACTATCGTTCGGGTGACAAGACTGGTTTTCTTGAAAACCAGTCTTATCACCCGAACGATAGTCTGTACACACGCCGGATTTGATGCGCGAACGACGGAACGTTCAAACGACGGGTCGTTCGCAAAAATCCGACGTGTGTATGAGCCTTTACACCATAATACATTTTTGATTTATATTAGCCTTTTTTTCACCCCCTCCTCTTCAATTTAATTAAAAGCCACCTAAATAACAATGGGGATGGTTGTTATAAAAAAGGAAAGCAGATGAGTATCAATACCATCTGCTTGAAAATATTTCCATAGCCCCGTAAATTAATGGTTGTTTGGGGGAGATGATAGTGGAGTTTGGAAATACACCTTTTAGACATGGACTCTGTTTTATTACAAATACATAACTGGATTGTCTTTTGTGATTTGCCTGCGCTTCTGTAGACCTTTTCATATCTTGATAGGCTTTCACGGCTGTGTCCAAATACTTGTCTTTATCTTTAGAAGTAATTCTGTGTAACTCAAAAAGGCACCTGTGTGTGAACTAGATTAGAAAGAGCTGCTGCTGCTTTAAATTGTGGATTTAATGATTTTCTTCAGTGGGGTCTTAAGGTGGCGAATTAGGTGAACATTGATTAAAGTCGACTGATTGTTTCAAACTATTGTGTTTGTGAGGTGTCTGTGAGACAATCAATACTAATCATATAAGTGACTTGTGCTGGCCTATAGCTGCGGAGCTGCCTGTGAGACAGAGCTCAGTGATTAAAGTGTTTTCTGAATGTCAGGCACATCTCCCACTGTCTATTCATCATACGCAGCTTATGAGTCCCACATCCTTTTTCTCTGGTAAATAAGCTACACTGCGCAGTTTTCCTCATCCAATACCAGATCAATAACAACCAGCATATTCTTATATTTGCATGAAAACTTTCTCAACCTTGTAAATGATTTCAGTTACCTTTGTTATTGAACAGAAATACCTTACAAGCTGTAGCAATACTATTTAAAGCATTGCCGTGTTCGTATAAGAAGACTACTACATGTGTGGCAAGCAGTACCTGAAGACTATAGTGGAATGCTAATTTTATTACTATATGGAGGTTAAAGGGGACAATTACAATAATGGGCAAAGTAAATGAATAAGTGTACTTATAAATATTTTGGGTCTGTATGAAATTACTAAAAACAGTAGAGCTAAACTCCAAACTGTCTCCTACTCACACCCCCCTTTTAAAGGGAAAAAGGGGACACCTTGAATACCTATTTAAAACCTTTCTCTGCTAGAACTTGATCCCTGTGTGCCGTCTCTGCCAGCTTTCCCTTTCCTCTCACTTGAAACACTCCACTACTGCTGTTTGCAAGCTGTATATCTGTGATCTGAAGTTAGGTCTCATCAATGCCATCTGCACATCATTTTCTCTGGTTTGTACCCAGGAAGTAGGAGGGGGAGTTACAGGGAAGGGTAACATAGCACAGAGCAGTGATCAGATTTAAAGGAAAGGTTCAGGGAGGGTGGGTAAAAAATCAAAATCAATTTCCACTTACCTGGGGCTTCCTCCAGCCCGTGGCAGGCAGGAGGTGCCCTCGCCGCCGCTCCGCAGGCTCCCGGTGGTCTCCGGTGGCGCGCCCGACCTGGCCAGGTCGGCTGCCAGGTCGGGCTCTTCTGCGCTCCAAGGCCCGGAACTTCTGCGTCCCACGCCGGCGCTCTGACATCATCGGACGTCCTCCGGGCTCTACTGCGCATGCGCAGTAGTTCTGCGCCTGCGCAGTAGAGCCCGGAGGACGTCCGATGACGTCAGAGCGCCGGCGTGGGACGCAGAAGTTCCGGGCCTTGGAGCGCAGAAGAGCCCGACCTGGCAGCCGGCCTGGCCAGGTCGGGCGCGCCACCGGAGACCACCGGGAGCCTGCGGAGCGGCGGCGAGGGCACCTCCTGCCTGCCACGGGCTGGAGGAAGCCCCAGGTAAGTGGAAATTGATTTTGATTTTTTACCCACCCTCCCTGAACCTTTCCTTTAATCTACTAATTATGTGTTAAAGCAGACCTGAACTCAGAATTTTCTTTCTGCTCTGTAAGATAAGCAACAGCATAATAACCTTTAAAGACAACCATTTTTGTTACAGCTGATACAAATCCTTAAATAAATCTGTAGAGTTTCTACTTCCTGCTTTCGTTGAAGCAGACATATTGTTAACATCCCGTTTTGTTTTTTTCTACAGCAGGGCTAGTGTTGTAAGTACTGTGAGACAACTGCAGTGATCAGAGTAAGAATGGGAAAAAGAGCTCTGGGCCTTAAAGTGTACCAGAGACTATTTAAACTAAAAGTGTTATACATAGGGATTCCACATGCGCACAGATGGCTCCCACGTCACCGTCCTCAGTCTTCTGTATCGGTGATACCGGTCTCGTAACTTCGGCCAGTCTGCTCAAGAGAAGTGCACCCTCTACGTATCTCTCTGGCAGCCGCTGGAGAGATACGTAGAGGGCGCACTTATCTTGTGCAGACTGGCCGAAGTTGTGGGGTACCGCCGATACAGAAGACTGAGGACGGCGGCGTGGGAGTGATCCGTGTGCATGGGACTGGAGGAAGCCCCAGGTATGGATAAAACTTTGCTTAAATAGTCTCTGGTTTCCTTAAAGGGAACCTTAACTGAACGGGGGGTAAAGAGTTTCACTTACCTGGGGCTATTACCAGCCCCCTGCAGCAGTCCTGTGCCCTCGGCGCCGCTCTGGAATCCTCTGGTCCCCCGCTGTCACTTAGTTTCGTTTTTGACGATTCACCAGTCGCCGGCCGCCATGCGTATTATTGGACGCATTCACCAATGCAATTAGCGCTATTGCGGACCGCAACGCGTACAAAAATACGCGTTGCCGCATATCTACGTGTGCGGAATGCGGCAACGCGTATTTTTGTAGTAGGAGGTTACTAGCCATTGATTTCAGAGGCAGAGGGGAGGAGGGAGGAGGAGAGGGGACTGAATTTACACACAGGCAAGCTGATAGCATCTCCAGCCCTCAGCCTGTGACAATGTGACAAACAGAACATGGGTGCCCTCATTGTATCACAGGAATAAATAATCATAAACTTTTGAAGCTGTTTTCAGCTAGATATGCTGTGTAAACTATCTAAACTTTAGATAGTTACTTGTTAGTTTTTCATCTCGGATCCGCTTTAAGAACAGTGTTTGAGGATGCAGCAGTGTGGAGATATGGTTTATTTAGAGAGAGAGACACTATTATCAGGTTTTTACACTTTGTTTGATGATCTGATTATCTACAAGTATATTATTGCCCTGGGAGGAGGAGATATTTACTGTTTTAAATCTAAGAACTATATACTGTGCATTACTAACTTGCCTTAAATATGGAACACTGCAGCTCTCGATGGTGATATAAATTAAGTGCTGATCTGAAAATATGGTGATTTGAAAAAATGTAAAGGAAAAAGAAATGTGTATGCCTCATTACCATTCTTTGGCAATGCTGTAATACTGTGTCAGTGTCCACACGCATGTTTTACAATATGTGCTTTGCTGTATTATATGCACTTTGTTGATTCTTCCAAATGGTCTTTGCTGTCTGGTTATCTTTTTACTGTCTGTCTGGGAGCTACTGCAATAAACCATACATGGATGAAACATGAAAACCTGGCATTGGTGAAGTGCTACTACAAAACACAAGAGTAGGAGCAATGAGAGAGGATATGTGAGACGTATGTGGGACTGCGGATTGACATGCTTACATTCATTCTGGGAAATGGCTAGTTACCCAATGCTTCAACTTGGTGAAGAGGAAACGCTCCTCAGGACTGAAAGCAAACCTGTTACTTGGGGAAAAAAGATACTTGCCTAACTAGAAGGAAGCCTCTGAGTGTTTGAGGCTTCCTATGTCCTGCTCAACCCCACCGCTTCTGGCCCGGACCCTCTTCTTCATTCCCCACTTCCGCTCCATACTACCAAGCGCACTGGAGACACTTGTACACGTGCAGCTTCGTCTTACTGTGCAGACTAGGCTGTACTCACACATACTCAGAATGGCTTCACTTGTACATGGAGGGGAATGTGGGCATGATAACATATCTGAGAAGCTCTTGTCAGATATACTCAGAGGGACTCTGCGCAGAAGCAGTGGGCTCGCGGATTGGATCAATAACCTCTGGACTATAGTTAAGTACTATCTACTTTTTCCCCACAAATTACAAGTTTGCTTTAAGATGGACTGACTACACACCAAGACACAAGAAGGCCTGGAACACATGCCCAGTCAATGTAGTTTTGGGGATGGACAAAACAATGCATGTGTTTTAAGACTTTTCTCATATGAGTGTTATCGCTTGCCCATGAACCTGTCCTTGTTTGAAATGTTGCCCTTCCTTAAAGCGGAATATAACCCTGCATTTCAACTTTGCTCTAAAACATTATTTACAGCATATTATATGCAAAAAGCATTTTTTTTTTAGTAGACCAGCATTGGAAGGGTTAAACACAGAGGTTTTAAGTTCCGTGCAGACGTTCAGATAGTTGCATTCTATTTAGTTAGATGTATCTATTGACAAACAGTTACACACTCTTTGGCTGTCCTCCAAGCTCCTTCTCAGTGAGAGAGATGAGTCACAATAAACACTTATTTGTAAACAAAAAGTATCTAACTGAAGTTCGGATGCGTCTGCAAAAATCTCCAGGGACTTTAAAGCCCTGTGTAACCCTTCCAATGCTGGTCTAGTAAAAAAAAAATGCTGGTTGCATATAATATACTGTAAATAATGTTTTAGAGCAAAGTTGAAATGCAGGGTTATATTCCGCTTAAACAACTTTTCACATTTACTAATCGCTGCATACTGGGTGCACCACACACAATACATTTTGTTTTTGAGCTGCCCTGACGAAATTGTCTAGCATCTTAGCTTGGCCGTAGACAACTTTGCTCAGATCCACACACTGAACTATTTTCCTGCTACCAACACTGCTCCCTTTCTGCTTAATATAGCCAATGCTTGGCAATGCAGACGCACACACACTGAAATGCATTCCAGCGGATCTAGAGGTTTGTTTAGCTCACAGGGACAACAATGGATAATTTGCATGTTTCAGCAGTGAGGCACTAGTGGAAATATCTGAGCTAACTGCAACCTGAATTATTGCAAATACTTTGTTTTAAGAAATCCTTACCTTGAGAAAGCCCCTAGGTGGGGTGAAGGATCGGTGGGCGTGGCCAAGACGCTGAGCGCGTTGGGGAGGTCCCTGTCGCGTTCCGTCTCGCGGAGCAGGAGCTTTGCGGGAATGCGCAGTATATGGAATACCGCCAATTACCACCATCATAAATTAGACAAATGGTGGAAATTTGTTTTATGTATGGTTTCCATTACCACAATTTGGTTCCCGATCACTATTTTACAGTCGCACTGCACATGCAAATAATTTGCCATCACGGCTCTCCTTGTTTATTTGTTTTAAGAAAGCAAACTTTTGTTTTCCATAGCATTTTAGTAAGAGGGTGTTTGGTCCGTTGTAGCCCCTTAGTTCTAGGAGTTCTGGTTCACCAAGAGCTTGCTGGGTAATCATTGAATTGATTCTCTATAGAATGCATAGATACATTGTTTGGAACATATACATATCTTCCACCACTGAGTACAATTTACAAACAGAGCGGTTCATTTGTGTATTGTCTAATTACAGTCTCCCAGAATACCTTGGTGTTATATTACATTTTTTGGGTTGTAAAAAGTAGATGTGAACTACATCTAAATATTTTATATTTAGCATTCCTACCAGTATGCAGGATTTCAGATCAGAATCAATGCAGGAATGTCCGCTCTGATGGTCCGCAGTGATGCGGCTGGGGCAGATGTGCTCCCCCATAGGCTATATAGGGGAATGCATCTGCTTTGCCTGGAATTCTCACGGACCTCACAGAAGTGCAGTCCGCTTACTGCCGCAGATCCGTGGCAGCGTGTCAAATGTGAACGACTCCTATGTATAACATAAAAGCTGCAGACTCTCCACTTAGTAACAAGTAGACAACGGAGAAAAAAAGTCAGTTCTCTGCTCAAGTGGAAACAGAGCCTTACAGTACCCTGCTGCCTTTTTGCTCTAGCGCTCCATGTGTTTCATGATTATGTCAGACATTTAAGTATTCACACATAAGAATTTACATGCTTTTGGTAAAATAAAAAAAAATGACTTGCCCTCTTAGAATCCAGACATTTTTTTTAATTATTTTCTGTGTAGTTACACTTGATTGATATAATTGATATTTAGGTATGAGACTGCTTCTCAAGAGATTGTTCTGGTATTAATTCCATGCGTCTGCTCATAGGCTGTAAAGTGGCTGATGAAGAGTGATTTTACAACAAAGCCTGAATAGTTACATATTCTGAATTTCTTAAAAAACCTCAGTCAAGGCTGTGTGCTGTGTATTCAGAAATGATACCTGTAGGAATGAGCAGGAACGTTCCAGGCATGTCTCCATCTCCTGCATGGATATAGATTGTGTTTAGTTTTTCTCACATTTTTTTCAGCCACACATTCCTGACTGTAGAACAAAAGATTAAGATGGCATTTTTTCCCCTTTTGCTCGGAATGAAGCTGCCGCCTCTCTCCTCACACTTGTAATATTGTTTTGCTTCTCCTGACAGATAGAACTGAAGGTTTACGAAAGCAATTTTACAGTAATAAGAAACTCGGATCATTATACATCACTGCTGACCCCGGAGTTAATAGTCTGTGTCAACCTTCAACAAGTCTGAAATTAGAATAACTCCTTGTCATTTCTTAATTTGAGGCTTTTTGTGTAAGAATATTGTATAAGAAGATAGGTCCCCCCCTCCCTCCCCCCATAGGCTTATTTGCATTATTTTTTTGATTGTGGTGTAAAACACAAACATGCATTTATTCTTAAAAATCCTCTTACTCTTCTGGGTATTTTTCTAAAGAAAGTGAGTTTATTTTTCCACTTACATACTGAACAGAAAAATGACAGAAGAAACTGTTTAGTGAGAGTTTAGTTATTAACTGATTTCACATCTTTTGTTAAAGATTTACTTTTTTTAATTAGAATTATGCCATTTATTGGCTTACATGAGATGGAAGCCTGAAGATGATTTGACTATAAACTGAAAGGTTAATCTTGACTCTTTTAAAAGTTCCTTAAAGGAGAACTGTAGTGAGAGGTATATGGAGGCTGCCATATTTATTTCCTTTTAAGCAATACCAGTTGCTTGGCTAACCTGCTGCAGCATGCAGCAGCTCCGGTGTTTCTGACATTTTTGTCAGATCTGACAAGATTAGCTGCATGCTTGTTTCTGGTGTGATCCACACTTCTGAAGGCAAATCACTCAGCAGGATAGCCAGGCAACTGGTATTGCTTAAAGAGACTCTGTAACATCAAAAACCTCCCCTGGGGGGTACTCACCTCGGGTGGGGAAAGCCTCCGGATCCTAATGAGGCTTCCCACGCCGTCCTCTGTCCCACGGGGGTCTCGCTGCAGCCCTCCGAACAGCCGGCGACAGAGCCGACTGTAACTTCAATATTTACCTTTGCTGGCTCCAGCGGGGGGGCGCTGTGGCTGCTTTCGGCACGGAAATAGACGGAAATACCCGATCTCCGTTGGGTCCGCTCTACTGCGCAGGCGCCGGAAACTTGCGTCTGCGCAGTAGAGCCGACCCGACGACGATCGGGTATTTCCGCCTACTTCGGAGCCGACAGCCGTCAGAGCGCCTGCGCAGAAGCCGGGAAGGTAAATATTGACATCACCGCTGCACGGAGGGCTGCAGCGAGACCCCTGAGGGATGGAGGACGGCGTGGGAAGCCTCATTAGGATCCGGAGGCTTCCCCCACCCGAGGTGAGTACCCCCCAGGGGACGTTTTGTCGTTACAGTTCCTCTTTAAAGGAAATCAATATGGCAGCCTCCATTTATCTCTCACTACAGTTCTCCTTTCATAACTGGCATCTTCCGGATTCCAACTGCTCTGCTGTAACTGAAAGCAAATACTACAGAATACTGAAGTAGAGAAAAAAGGATAGTCGTGTGTTTCTCATAAACACACCAAACTATAATGGGCAAGAAGTAGAGCAAAACGGAGGCGCCAAGACCATAAAATACATGAAAATCTGTTAAAAAGGGAAGTTGTGGTGGACTTTTCTCCCAATTGAAGACTCAAGTTGTCTGCTTTAGGCAGAACTTTATTGTATACTCCACAAAACAATGCGTTTCACGGGTATTTTAGCCGCTTCCTCTGGCAATTTAAAGCAGACCTGAGCTCAGAACATCCTCTCTGCTCTTAAAGATATGCAACAGCATAATAATCTTTAAACAAAAACAATTCTTTGTTACAGCTGATATAAATCCTAAAATAAATCTGCACTGGTTTTACTTCTTGATTCATGGAAGCAGGCATATTAACACCCTGTGCTTTCAAATGAGCTTATCTTCAATCTCTGCCGTAGCAGTCATGTGACCCAAGGAGAGATCAAATTACAACTTGTGATTAGAGAAAGATGAGGGGGGATTACAGGCTAAACTCTCTAAATACATACAGGGTACATTTCTCACTGTTTTCTTTCTGTCCTGTGCAAGAGTTCAGGTCCATTTTAACAGGCGTAACTAGAAAGTTCTAAACAATAGGCTCAGAAAGAGTTCCAAAGTCAAGTGCAATAATATGCAATAGTATTTGATCTAATAATTTTCGAAAATAGTATAACCTAGATTTTAACCTATACTACTACACTATTGCAAGGTTGTTTTAATCATAGTTTTATCCATTGCATTATTAAGTGCTATATGATCATTTAACATCTGACAGAGGCCCTACACTACAGCCTATTCGGTAGAAACATCTGAACATAGATTGGCGAAACTAAAACCTTATAGAAAACAATTATTAGATCAGATACTATTGCATACTATTGCACTTTGCTTTGAAACGGTTTTCTGAGCCTATTGTTTTGACCCTTCTTGTTACTCTCGTTAAATTATCTGGAGAAGCTGGTAAAATACCTGTGAAATTATATATTAATAAATCAGACAATTTGAGTCTTCAATGGTGGAGTAAATCAACCATTAACTCCCTGATTTTAATGTATTTTAATCTTCTTGACACCTCTGTTTTCTTCTACTACTTGCAAGTTTTTCCATGCTTGGTGGAGGAATGTATCTTTTAATTACCAATCTACAGAGAGCGACCTTTTTACCTGAGTGGGGTTAAGGTTCATTCTCCCCACCTGCCTATACAGTGGTTGCCTGATTGGTCACCGACACTTGTGAGTATTTACTCACATTGAAACTATTCTATCTAATGTGATCATAATGTACTACACTATTGTGGGCTCTCAATATCTTTTTGTTTTTAAAAGTACATTGGGTAAGAGAATTGTGATCACCTTTAGGGCTGGTTCAGACGGACGTTTGGAGGCGTTGCGTTTGCTGGCGTCGCGTTCAGCAGCGTTCGTGTGCGTTTGGATGCGGTCGCGTTTTTTCTTCCCCTAGGGGGACATTAGCCATCGCGGTTAACCTCCCCTGGAAGCTACATGTAGCTTCCAGGGGCTCCTTGAACGCCAGAGAAAATCGGGACCCAAACGCTGCGTTTGTGTAAACGCGCTTGAAAGCTTGGTACAAACGCTCCCATTCACTTGAATGGGAGCGTTTAACACCAAGCCCTGAACGCTGGCTGTAAACGCTCTGCAAACGTCCGTCTGAACCAGCCCTTACAGGTGTATGTAAATGCCATCCCCTATTTATAAAACAGGTTCTCTTCTGGATTATTCTTTGCAAGTTAAATTTGATTGTGCGTTGAGTAACATGTTAAACATAAAGAAACGTGGAAAAATCATTTTATTTCAGACAATTGTGGGTTTGGACCATGAACCATGTGTTTAGGTTGTTTCGAATGTGCTTTTAACTCTTTGGGGACCAGCTCCCTAACCCCCCTTAAAGACCAGGCCATTTTACATGCAGGGAGGGGTCAGGCAGCCGGATCCCCAGTATGGCTAGCTGGGCATGGTGTCCCCAATGTAGCCCGGTGTCCCCCGTATTGCCAGCAGCTTTTGCTTACCTCCCCAGGCTCCAGCGATTAGCAGCTCTGGCCGGCATCTTCGATCTCACTGCCGCTAAGTTCGGGTCGCGGCTTGATGGCGTTATCTAGCCAGTACACGACACTTAACGCTGAGCGAGCAGTGATGCCGGCTAGAGCAGAGGGGAGTGACGATCAGTGGGGGAATGTCAGGAAGGTGAGTCAGTCCTTCTCTTCCCCTCAGACCGTTGCTGCCAACAGTGATCACTACGATCCGCTACTGATCACATGATCAGGAGCCAATCACAATGGCTCCTGATCACTGAGGGGGAGATGTCATATGACAGGTTAATCTCACCTCTCGAGTGCGCACAATTACGTCGGGAGCGGAAGTGGCAGGTTGCGTAAATCCTACACCGCATCAGGCTTAGGTCCCCAAAAGGTTAAAGTGTTTTAAACTACTAAATGGTTTATACAATACTGTAACATTTAACAAAAATGTGTAATAAAAAAACAGTATTGTACGAATTTTACATGAAGACAACTTTGTATCTCTGAAATGTTGTGACTTGTAGTTAGTACTGCTGTGAGGTAAGTAGAGGAGAAGTATTGGGGCCATTGAGCATCTACGACTCCCTGTTCTCCTAGTTTAGTGTCAGCATGTTTTCACTTTGACTTGTTGCTGTCTATTTTCATCCTTTCAATGGGTTCATAGTTGCTCTTTAAACTTTTAACTGCCCTTCCCGAGTTTTCTCGTTTTAGATGGCAAGGCTGCCTCAGTCATGTAAACTTGGGCTGCCTAATGCAGAGTAGCAGGGAGTGCTTCATATTTACCTGATCTGGGCGCAGTCTTCACTCTCACCTTGCAGGTTCGGCTCTCCTCTTCCATCCCCGATCGGTACTATAATGCCAACATCCTCCTCCAAGTGTCGATCACATAATATAACCTATGTAATTGGGGGGGGGGGGGTGTATGGGGAACCACATGGCTCGCATACAAGCCGACCCCCCCCAACTTTTGACCCAGTTGCCTCTGTGTAGCTGGGTCCGTGCTTTTTGCTACTGCGCATGTGCGCAGCACGGACCCAGCCTCACACAGACAGGAGGACGGGCATGGGCGGGCGTGTGAGCGGGCGGCCAGGTGTGCGGCGGGGGCGGCGGCGAAAAACACAGACCCTACAGCCCATTTTTAAACGGGCTTGGGTCTGCTAGTTTAATATGGCACTTACATTGGTTTTGGTAACATATGTTCCCATTAACAAATCTGTCCTCTGTTGCCGTGGAGGGAAAGCACGTGCACACCTCACAAATTTCAATAGATTAGTATCTACACTGTATCATCATCTATGCTGATATATTGTGAGGAAAAAAAACATTTTTCAGGACTTTGTTGCTATATTCAGCTTCACCTTCGTGTCCAAGTCTAGAATTGCACAATAGCCTTTTCAAACGAGATGAAAGCTTGGTGCTTTGTATGCAAACAATATCAGCCACTGGATTGCTTGCATCTCCGCGTAATTCTGTGACTGCTCTAACCATATAGCCTGGATTGCAAGACCTTTGCGCACATCGTCTCATTTACCGTTACAGTACTTTAAATGTGCATTCAATTTCATTGTCTGAGATGCTCACAAGGAGGATCATTAAAATATCACTGCTATATTAAGCAAATGGAAATTGCTCTCTGAAACCATTCTGCTGCTATTATTCTGAAATACAAATTGCTATGCGGTTTTTTTTTTTCTTTCTATTTTTTGAAGTATCTGCAATGCAAACATTGGAAGGAAAGTGACTCCATGCTTTAGAAATCAAAATGAATGGGATCTCCACTTGAATTGTTTCTGTTGAGAGGGATTGATGTTGCATCGCAGAATCTGTCACAAACAGTGATTACATACATATCCTTAGGCAGAGCTATATAATCAACACATTTCCCTGATACTCTATTATTCCGCTTCTTATCAACAGAAATTCCATGCTGTGATTTTAAGGGTTATCAACGTGCTTGTTAGTGTTTACAGAACATACATTGCAGGATGGGAAGTTTTTGGAGATCGTTGCACAGTTTAAAGATGGCTACATAGAATAGAATAAAATGATCCAAGTTTAAGGCAATTCGATAAAAACGATCAGTGTTTTCTTTTCTTTTTTTTTTAGTTCGAGAAATCCAATAGAATTTCCATTTTTTTTCAATATAAGTTGGTATGAAGTGGTGTATTTTTCTGATCAATTTTTTATGAAAAGTGAATGGTGTAGGGTAGATTGCCAATTTCTTGATGTAAAGACCCAAGTAATTTTGTAAGAGTCTCCAATCATATTTTTTTATAATTGGGGGAAATTGGACATGCATGTATGATACATTGGTCAGGTTTTACAAAGGTTATAATCTCAATCAGAACAATTTTATTGTAATTCTTGAATTGAAAAGAAAGTAAAAAGACATTGTATCGTGTGTTCTCACCTTAAAGAGAACCCGAGGTGGGAATTACTTTTACTATTGGGGCACAGAGGCTGGTTGTGCGCACTAAGACCAGCCTCTGTTGCCCCATCGTGTGCCTCCATGTCCCCCCTGCTCGCCGCTATACCCCCCGCATTGCTGGCTGTGTCGCCAGCTCAATGTTTACCTTGCGCTGTCAGTCAGCGCCGCTCCCCCGCCTCCTCCGCATCGGCGCCACCCGCCGCGTCACTTCCCTCCTATCAGCGGGAGGGAAGGGACACGGGCGGGTGCGCCGATGCGGAGGAGGCAGGGGAGCAGCGCTGACTGACAGCGCAAGGTAAACATTGAGCTGGCGACACGCTGCGTGTCGCCAGCAATGCGGGGGGTATAGCGGCGAGCAGGGGGGACATGGAGACACACGATGGGGCAACAGAGGCTGGTCTTAGTGCGCACAACCAGCCTCTGTGCCCCAATAGTAAAAGTAATTCCCACCTCGGGTTCTCTTTAAAGTGAATCTAAAGGGAACTCTCCCCCCCCCCCCCCCCCCATTTACTTACCTGGGGCTTATTCTAGCCCAGTGATGGCTAACCTTGGCACTCCAGTTGGGGTGAAACTACAAGTCCCACAAGGCATTGCAATACTATGGCAGCTCTAAACATAACTCAGGGGAGGCAGAGGCATGATGGGATTTGTAGTTTTGTCACAGTTGGGAGTGCCAAGGTTAGCCATCACTGTTCTAGCCCCTTGAAGTCCTCCTGCTCTCTTGTCGTGACTCTGCATTCAGAGTTTGGCTGGCCACTGCACATGCTCTGCGCAGCCCGTGCATGTCCTCTATTGCGCTCTTTTGTCTGGGAGCGTTCTGTGCATGCGCAGTAGCAATTTGTGCTGACGTAGATGTGTTGGAGGAAGCGAGCGGCAGGGTTGGAGGGGAACATCGGAGGAACGGTGGAGTGTGGTATAGCGGTGAGGGATCAGGAAGATTTTTTACTTTAGGTTTCCTTTAAGGAAGTGTTATGATCTGTGCAAATCAACAGCTTTGATTTGCACCCCTGAAGTATTGTGTGACCTCTTTTTATTTCAGAATCTGTAGCATTTGTAAACACTTGTATAGGAGATTTGTTTTCATGCATGGAACATTCTTTGTTTATACAATGAGATTCCCCATTTCTCTATGCTGCCAGCCAGAAGAGAGTATGAGGTGCACACATCTTTCTAAGGCAGAATGAAATCATTGAACTCATTGGGGATCCTTGGAGATGTCTGTTTCATGAACGTCTCATACAGCAGTCCTATTACACGAGTTAGTTTCTCAAACCTGAAAACTGGCATATTCAATTGGATGGCCTCTCACCTTCCATCTTTTGTTCAGTGCTTGTTGTTTCTGAATTCTTCCTTTCCATATACAATGTTAATATTTGTTCTTTAAAGCTGTCTTACGAAAGAAGTACAATAGAATCTGGAATACAGGGACTATACCTGCTGAGATGTTGTTTCCTAGTTCCTAAAACATTCAAACAACCTTAATTAGCGTGTTTTGCTGCGCTGTCTGTAGTTCTAAGTAATACTAAACACAAACAAATGCTGACAGCTGGATTTCAGGAAAACATGGATAGTTTATGGTGCTCGATCCTTTATTTTCTCCAGCCTGTTGGGTTGATACAGTAGTTAGGTGATCAAAAACTGTGTGTGGCCAGAAGTTAGTTGAACTGTTGCATTGCCCTCTTATTATTTAGTGTTTAAATAGTGTGGAAATCTTCTGCAGCGCTTTGCAGAGTATAGATCGTCATGTCAGAGGAGCTCACACTTGCATGTATAACTTTGCTCTATGTTGTATAACCTTGTTCTGTCTGTCATCCTTGTATCATTGTATATATTTATTGTCCAGCGCTGCGTAATATGTTGGCACTTTATAAATACAATAAAAAATAATAGTCATATGTCCATTGTAGTCTAGGGCAAATATAGGGGGAAGCCTTTAACTGAACTGTATGTTTTTGGAATGGGAGGAAGGAAACCCACACAGACACAGGGAGAAGATACAAACTCTGTGCAGATAGTGCCCTAGCTGGAATTCGAACCGGGGACCCAGCGCTGCAAAGTGAGATTGCTCTCCACTATGCCACCATGCTGCCCTCTTCACGGGCCTTCCAAGTGAGGATCTGCATTGTCTGCATTTAGTACATGATGCAGTTGCCAGTTTAATAAAGAGGAACTGTACTTAAAAATGTTGTAAAAAAATAAGCAATTTTATTCATAATATTCATTTATAAATTACTCCATTCTTGCCCATTGTAAAATCTTTCCTCATCCTTTCATCACCTTCATTTATATTTTGAAATTTATCACAGGTGGTGACCTCTTTAGTGCTGTCATGGAAACGTCTGCGGAATGTTCATTTACCGAGAGCTGTAAAGCTAGTGTAAAATATACCTGATCTCCAAGAATGTATATACGTACAGTCTGCGCTATGGAAAAAGCATATATAAACAACGTGGTGCGCAATCAGATGTATTACTGCTCATACAAAATCAATCAGAAAGAAAGACTGCGCTCATAAACTAGAGAAACCGTAAAGTTCAGTTCAATCTGTCACCAATTGGCTTGTCTTCAATGAGAAGCTGTATCGGTTAAAGTTCAGTTCCAGGATACCAGAGAACTCCACGGAATCCAGTTAACACGTCATATGAAAGAGAAGAAAAAGCACATAGCGTAATCCAATTACTAATTCAGTGCCCGTCACCTCTCCAGTGCGGCTAATATAACTCAGTTCCAACACCTCGTGCCGTGACACACTCCCCCCTAGTGCGTCCACACTCACCTAAAAAGCCTCCCTTCAATCCGGAGGTAAAGATATATCGCATCAGGGGTAGGCATATAAACTGGTCGCTAGGTCATCCCACAGGGTTTCTAGACTTAAAACAGCTCTATATAGTGTAAAAACGTTTTATTGCATAAAAGAATATCAAAGGTTGCACTCACAAAGGTAGGAGATCAAACAGCGTGTAAAACGATCTTTTACGGTCCCGGACAGCCGCCAACACACATGCCGCCTCGCTTCCTAGTGCTTCCTACAACTGCCGGTCACGTGATGCGTAGCTCTGCCCTACGCGTTTCGTCATAGTATGACTCATCAGGGGCTGACGCATTGCCGCATGCCGGCTCCTAAAGAACCCACTCTGTACCACCTCCCCGCCGGTGACACGCCCCCAAAACACTAAATAGGGAAGCTTAGCTGCGTAGCTGCGAATTAAAAATTCCGGTACCTATAGTTGTTTTCTTCTTTTGTTCCCGTTTACCTGCTCGCCTCACCCTTCTGCGCCCCTTTTTCTTGGTGTTGGTGATTGCCCCCCCAGGTATTCTCCTTCTGTCCACTCCTCTCTCCAATACCGGGGGCGTGGGGCTAAAAAATGGGGTTGACCATAATTTCTCTCATCCACAAGCTCCAAGAGGTAATTTGGGTGCACAAAGAGGAAGAGGGGGGGAACTATCAATATAAACGTTACCCCCAGTGGAATAATAGGAATGACCGACCCCAAGGTAACTATCCTGTACAAACTCAGAATAGATTTCAGCCCCTTGTGGATGAGAGAAATTATGGTCAACCCCATTTTTTAGCCCCACATGAAGGGGGTATTGAGGCGGTAAGAACGTTTTTACATCAGTATACCGACTTTTCCAGCGTCAAAATGGAGTTTATTCTCTCTTTGCTTGATTTTTCGTTAAAACACAACTATTTTTGGCACAAACAAGAATTCTTCCAGCAGGTGTATGGCTGTGCGATGGGTGCATCTTATGCACCCAGCCTAGCTAATATTTATATGTCACAGTGGGAGGAAGAAGCATTAGAAGTAGGTGGACCTAGAATACTCTTTTGGAAAAGGTACATAGATGACCTGCTTATTATGTGGCGAGGTGATGAGGCAAGTTTCCGTGAATTTATAAACTCAGTTAATAACTTGAGACCAAACATCCAACTTACTGCGAAGTGCAGTGAGGTGAGTATTAATTTTCTTGACTTGGTTATTATTCGTGAGGGAGAAGGTTTTTCCACTAGGTGCTATTTTAAGCCGACAGATCGAAATGCATTCATTGACACCTTTAGTTGTCGTCATCCACAGTGGCTCAAAGGTGTCCCTAAAGGCCAATTTACTCAAATTAGAAGAAATTGTTCTGGACTTTTCAATAGACATTGGAATATTCTTATGAGTGATCACATTCTGAAAGATGTTTTACCCCCCACTCCGAATTTTATCTATCGTCGAGCGCCAAATCTTAAGGGTAGATTGGCACCGAGTTGTGTAGCCCCACCACAAAATGGAATTTTTTCTGGTTGGCACACCTCTGGATTTTTTCCGTGTAGAAATTGTAAATGCTGTAGGGCAGCAAAGGGATACAAAACAAATGAAATTGTATCCTACTCCAATGATAATAAATTTAAAATTAAACAATTTTTGAGCTGCGCAACCTCTTATGTTGTTTATGTGATCTGGTGTGATTGCGGCCTACAGTATGTGGGCCGCACCACCAGACCACTAAAAGAGAGAATAGGCGAACATATAAGCAACATTATTAAGGGTTTTGACCAACATAGTGTATCTGCCCACTTTAAACATAAGCATCAAAATAATCCTGCTTGCATGCGCTTTTGTGCATTGGAAAAACTAGCTCCTAGTTGGCGGGGATGTAACAGAGTGAGGGAATTATCCAAAAAAGAAACAAAGTGGATTTTTGAATTAGATACCCTAACACCTAGAGGTCTAAATGTGGACCTGGATATAAACTGTTTCATTTCCAATAACTGATGTATAGCAGGAGGTATGATTCCCCTCTTTTTTGTCGCTGTAGGGTTTTTGCCCTCTATTGTAATGATTGATTGATGCTCCATCCGCTTTGGTAACCTTTGATTTAAGCCTGCTTATCCTTGGCCGTAGCGATTTTAGAATTGTAGTGCCATCTAGTGGTGGTTTGATGGGAGCCTGTGTTAGATTAATCATGTCTCCTATTTATCTAGTATTAGTTTTTTAATGGACATATATAATTTTATGGATAATTTACGATTTTTTGTTCTGTGTGGATTATTTTTATACTGTTTATTCCTTGTGCCCCTCTGATGACAAGCGCCGATACACTACGCAGCTAAGCTTCCCTATTTAGTGTTTTGGGGGCGTGTCACCGGCGGGGAGGTGATACAGAGTGGGTTCTTTAAGAGCCGGCATGCGGCAATGCGTCAGCCCCTGATGAGTCATACTATGACGAAACGCATAGGGCGGAGCTACGCATCACGTGACCGGCAGTTGTAGGAAGCACTAGGAAGCGAGGCGGCATGTGTGTTGGCGGCTGTCCGGGACCGTAAAAGATCGTTTTACACGCTGTTTGATCTCCTACCTTTGTGAGTGCAACCTTTGATATTCTTTTATGCAATAAAACATTTTTACACTATATAGAGCTGTTTTAAGTCTAGAAACCCTGTGGGATGACCTAGCGACCAGTTTATATGCCTACCCCTGATGCAATATATCTTTACCTCCGGATTGAAGGGAGGCTTTTTAGGTGAGTGCAGACGCACTAGGGGGGAGTGTGTCACGGCACGAGGTGTTGGAACTGAGTTATATTAGCCGCACTGGAGAGGTGACGGGCACTGAATTAGTAATTGGATTACGCTATGTGCTTTTTCTTCTCTTTTATATGACGTGTTAACTGGATTCCGTGGAGTTCTCTGGTATCCTGGAACTGAACTTTAACCGATACAGCTTCTCATTGAAGACAAGCCAATTGGTGACAGATTGAACTGAACTTTACGGTTTCTCTAGTTTATGATCTCCGAGAATGCTGGGAATGCCTCTCTGTGAGCCTTATTTTGTGACCAGGACAGTTAGGTGAAGCACCTGGTCAAAGGGCACTGATTTGGACAGTTGTTTATAATAAAAATGTTCTCATCTGCAATTTATGTAACAAGGAAAGATATCCGCACCTGCAATTAGGACCCGAGTGTGCTGAGACGATGTAGCCTACACTATGCAGGGAAAGAAAAAGAGCTTGTCCCATAGATAATGGCACCACTCATTGGTATGGGCTGGTATGGTCACCTACCAATGAGTGGTGCCATTTTCCTGCCTACCATTTATGAACATTTGTAATGGCTGTAATAGCATTATTGCAGCCAACAGAGCTTGAAGAGGAGGATTATACATGAATTGTGAGACCTTAGGAGTGATGGTGCTTGTAATGGGTCAATTACGATTACACAAAATTTTGCGTAATTGCAATGATGTTACGTACAGCATAATACGTTTGTGAATCGTAATTAGGCCTGTAATTACACAATTACCCATAATTCACATATATTTGCCAGTGTAATGCACATGTGCAGCTATTAGTTAAATATTCAGTGTGGGAAAAATGCGTTCATATGCAAAAAAAAAAAAATGCTTTCCTCACCAGTAATAACGCAAACGAAATTGCGTGAAAATTGTGCTTACATGCGTAATTAGGATTAGCAAGATCATTACATGCTAATTTTTTTCCGTGTAATTCGCACATTTTGTATCACAATTAATTTCTTCCCACCACTGCTCAGGAGCTAATACAGTATATAACTGATCTTGAGGGTGACCTGCATTCGTGCTGAACAAGCAATGAGAAGTGCATGTAGAGGTCCTGGAACAAGTTTAGGAGAAGCATCCTACTTGTAGGTCCTTCACAAGATTCCCAAGCTATTCATACAGCATAGGGGTACATGCTTCTTCTCATGCCTGAAATCTAAAGACCCTATAAAGACCCCTGGATGGAACCTCTGTTTATCCAACTTTGGTTATACCTGCTCCATTTTGTTACCCTTTTGGCAATATTATTATGTCACTCCTGCTTTAGCTTGTCCAGTCGGCAGGTGTGGTATTAAAGATACAAGTGTAAATTAGCAAAGGAAAGGAAATCTGGAGTGGTTTGTGAAGTTTTCAATTATTTGTTTACCCCCTTGGCAACACAGTTTAACCCAGCAACCTGTGAACAGCCCGTGTGGCAAATGTCCCCGCTGTAGCAAAGTATCTGATATGAGATCAGAGTGGCACGTTGGCCTTTGTCTCTTACCTTTTGTGAGCTGACATTATTTTGTGTCATGTTTCCAACTCTGGTTTCCGTGCTCAGGGTGTGGAAGTGACCTTTTGTGAAATTATTAGTGCATTGACCTTGTCAGAGATATCGGTGCAGTAACGGCGGTCTTGGCAGCAAGCGCATTGCGGGTATGAGCGGCAACATCTAGAAAAGCAATTTCAGGGAATGTAATGAAATCAAAACAAAAAATGTGTTTTCTGATGGGAAGATGTTTATTAAGATAGGCTTTATGTAAGTGTGCTTGAGGAGAAGGAATGCATTTGCTTTGTAACTCCTTGAGATCAGGTTGATTTTAAACCAGTCAGGTCATAAACGAAGGTGACTGGGAGAGACCATCTTTTTACTTTAACTACCTAACGACCAAATCACGCCAATGGGCGTGAACGTGGCGGCAGCCCCAGAACCGCCTAACGCTGATTGGCATCAAGACCTGGAGCTGCAGTTTAGCAGGGAAAGCGCGCACATGTGCAATCGTTCCCTGCCGGTTCAAGGGTATCCGCTCGGTGATCAGCCTGGTAGCTGTGATTGCGGCTAGCAAGCCGTTAGTAAACGAAAGGGGAAATAAATCCTGTTTGTTTACATCTATCTAGTGCAGCACTGTACAAGGGACACTCGGCTGTCCCTCAGAGTGGCAGGGGGTCGAGGTCCTCTCATAGGCTGAGGCCTATGAGAGGCGGAGAAGAGGACGGATCGCCGTCCAAGTCAATTCAGGACGGGGCAAGGGGAATGGGAATGGGAAGCAGAGGGAGGGGGTGGGAAAATCGGGCATTATGACATTATTGTCATCTCTAACAGCTGCATGCTTGTTGCTAGTGTGATTCAGACACTACTGCAGCCAAATAGATCAGCAGGGCTGCCAGGCAACTGGTATTGTTTAAAAGTAAATACATATGCATCTGCATGTTTGTTTGGGGTCTGTGGCTAAAAGCATTAGAGGCAGAGGTTTGGCAGAACAGCAAGGGGACTGGTATCCCTCAAAAGTAACTAAATACAGCAGGTTCAGTTCAGGTGTCCTTTAATACTATTTTGTGATTTAATCTTAATGAAATTATCTTTCCAGTTAAGTTTCCAGGTATGAATGATTTTTGAGACAAGCTGAATATTACTTCCTTCCATAGCAACAGTACATTGCTTTGGGATATATTCACTCCAGTTCTTCACTTTTTGCATCCTCCTTTACTTGCGCAGAGCTAGCCTCATTGTTGCACACCGATGTGCCCATAGCCGCAGGAATTTATGCCAAATGGTTGCTCATAGCCCATGTGCCAACACCTGTTCTGTTCAGCTGGGTGTGTTGGGAAGATGAAGTGCAGAGGAAAAAGTACGTAGTGTTTAGAATCCCTGATGAAAATTTGTCACTGCTTATATTTGTCCTGAAGTAAACTATTTTTATTATTTCTGTGGAGACAGTGGTGGTCATATGACTGCAACTAGTCCCTGTTTTTCCCCAGTGCTAATAAAATAAAACCCTACCGCTGTGAGGCATGCTAACCTCAAACCCTACAGCTGTGAGACATGCAAACATCAAACCCTACAGCTGAGACATGCAAACATCAAACCCTACAGCTGTGAGGCATGCAAATATCACACCCTACAGCTGTGAGGCATGCAAACCTCAAACCCTACAGCTGTGAGGCATGCAAACATCAAACCCTACAGCTGTGAGGCATGCAAATATCACACCCTACAGCTGTGAGGCATGCAAACATCAAAACTCTACCGCTGTGAGACATGCAAACATCAAAACCCTACAGCTGTGAGACATGCAAACATCAAACCCTACAGCTGTGAGACATGCAAACATCAAACCCTACAGCTGTGAGGCATGCAAGCATCAAAACCCTACAGCTGTGAGACATGCAAACATCAAACCCTACAGCTGTGAGGCATGCAAATATCACACCCTACAGCTGTGAGACATGCAAACATCAAACCCTACAGCTGTGATTCATGCAAACATCAAACCCTACAGCTGTGAGGCATGCAAACATCAAACCCTACAGCTGTGAGGCATGCAAATATCACACCCTACAGCTGTGAGACATGCAAACATCAAACCCTACAGCTGTGAGTCATGCAAACATCAAACCCTACAGCTGTGAGGCATGCAAACATCAAACCCTACAGCTGTAAGACACGCAAACATCACACCCTACAGCAGTGAGGCATGCAAATATCACACCCTACAGCTGTGGGACATGCAAACATCAAACCCTACAGCTGTGAGGCATGCAAATATCACACCATACCGCTGTGAGGCATGCAAACATCAAACCCTACAGCTGTGATGCATGCAAACATCAAACCCTACAGCTGTGAGGCATGCAAACATCAAACCCTACAGCTGTGAGGCATGCACACATCAAACCCTACAGCAGTGAGACATGCACACATCAAACCCTACAGCTGTAAGACACGCAAACCTCACACCCTACAGCAGTGAGGCATGCAAATATCACACCCTACAGCTGTGGGACATGCAAACATCAAACCCTACAGCTGCCCGTGAGACATGCAAATATCACACCCTACAGCTGTGGGACATGCAAACATCAAACCCTACAGCTGTGAGGCATGCAAATATCACACCCTACCGCTGTGAGGCATGCAAACATCAATCCCTACAGCTGTGATGCATGCAAACATCAAACCCTACAGCTGTGAGGCATGCAAATATCAAAACCTACAGCTGTGAGGCATGCAAACATCAAACCCTACAGCAGTGAGACATGCACACATCAAACCCCTACAGCAGTGAGACATGCGAGCATCAAACCCTACAGCAGTGAGACATGCACACATCAAACCCCTACAGCAGTGAGACATGCGAGCATCAAACCCTACAGCTGTGAGACATGCAAACATCAAACCCTAAAGCTGTGAGGCATGCAAACATCAAAACCTACAGCAGTGAGACATGCGAGCATCAAACCCTACAGCTGTGAGGCATGAAAATATCAAAACCTACCGCTGTGAGGCATGCAAACATCAAACCCTACAGCTGTGAGGCATGCAAATATCACACCCTACAGCTGTGAGGCATGCAAATATCACACCCTACAGCAGTGAGGCATGCAAATATCACACCCTACAGCAGTGAGACATGCGAGCATCAAACCCTACAGCTGTGAGGCATGCAAACATCAAACCCTACAGCTGTGAGGCATGCAAACATCAAACCCTACAGCTGTGAGGCATGCAAATATCAAACCCTACAGCTGTGAGGCATGCAAATATCACACCCTACAGCTGTGAGGCATGCAAACATCAAACCCTACAGCTGTGAGACATGCAAACATCAAAACTCTACCACTGTGAGGCATGCAAATATCACACCCTACAGCTGTGAGGCATGCAAACATCAAACCCTACAGCTGTGAGGCATGCAAACATCAAACCCTACAGCTGTGAGGCATGCAAACATCACACCCTACAGCTGTGAGGCATGCAAACATCAAACCCTACAGCTGTGAGGCATGCAAACATCACACCCTACAGCAGTGAGACATGCAAACATCAAACCCTACAGCTGAGACATGCAAACATCAAACCCTACAGCTGAGACATGCAAACATCAAACCCTACAGCTGTGAGGCATGCAAACATCAAACCCTACCGCTGTGATGCATGCAAACATCAAACCCTACCGCTGTGAGGCATGCAAACATCAAACCCTACAGCTGTGAGGCATGCAAACATCAAACCATACAGCTGTGAGGCATGCAAACATCACACCCTACAGCTGTGAGGCATGCAAACATCACACCCTACAGCTGTGAGGCATGCAAACATCAAACCCTACAGCTGTGAGGCATGCAAACATCACACCCTACAGCTGTGAGGCATGCAAACATCAAACCCTACAGCTGTGAGGCATGCAAACATCACACCCTACAGCAGTGAGACATGCAAACATCAAACCCTACAGCTGTGAGGCATGCAAACATCAAACCCTACCGCTGTGATGCATGCAAACATCAAACCCTACAGCTGTGAGGCATGCAAACATCAAACCCTACAGCTGTGAGGCATGCAAACATCAAACCCTACAGCTGTAAGACATGCAAACATCAAACCCTACAGCCGTGAGGCATGCAAACATCAAACCCTACAGCTGTAAGACATGCAAACATCAAACCCTACAGCCGTGAGACACGCAAACATCAAACCCTACAGCTGTGAGACACGCAAACAACAAAACACTACAGCTGTGAGGCATGCAAACATCAAATCCTACAGTTGTGAGACATGCAATCAACAAACCATACAGCTGTGAGATATGCAAATATAAAACCCTATGGCTGAGACATGCAAACATCAAACCCTAAAGCTGTGAGGCATGCAAACATCAAAACCTACAGCAGTGAGACATGCGAGCATCAAACCCTACAGCTGTAAGACATGCAAACATCAAACCCTACAGCCGTGAGACACGCAAACATCAAACCCTACAGCTGTGAGGCATGCAAACATCACACCCTACAGCAGTGAGACATGCAAACATCAAACCCTACAGCTGAGACATGCAAACATCAAACCCTACAGCTGTGAGGCATGCAAACATCAAACCCTACCGCTGTGATGCATGCAAACATCAAACCCTACAGCTGTGAGGCATGCAAACATCAAACCATACAGCTGTGAGGCATGCAAACATCACACCCTACAGCTGTGAGGCATGCAAACATCACACCCTACAGCTGTGAGGCATGCAAACATCACACCCTACAGCAGTGAGACATGCAAACATCAAACCCTACAGCTGAGACATGCAAACATCAAACCCTACAGCTGTGAGGCATGCAAACATCAAACCCTACAGCTGAGACATGCAAACATCAAACCCTACAGCTGTGAGGCATGCAAACATCAAACCCTACCGCTGTGATGCATGCAAACATCAAACCCTACAGCTGTGAGGCATGCAAACATCAAACCCTACAGCTGTGAGGCATGCAAACATCAAACCCTACAGCTGTGAGGCATGCAAACATCAAACCCTACAGCTGTAAGACATGCAAACATCAAACCCTACAGCCGTGAGACACGCAAACATCAAACCCTACAGCTGTGAGACACGCAAACAACAAAACACTACAGCTGTGAGGCATGCAAACATCAAATCCTAGAGTTGTGAGACATGCAATCATCAAACCATACAGCTGTGAGATATGCAAATATAAAACCCTATGGCTGGGACATGCAAACATCAAAACCCTACAGCTGTTAGGCAGGCAAACATGAAACCCTACAGCTGTGAGACATGCAAACATCAAACCCTACAGCATTTTTTTTTTAGCAATTTTTTTTTTTTTTTTTTTTTTATCATGTGCTGTGCACAAGTTCAGGTCTGCTGTACGTTTTAAGCATTCCTTACACTACAGTATGGTTGCTGAAGAATGAGAACAGCATTCATTCTTAAGATTCTTGCAATGTCCGCAGACTTGGGAGAGATGTGGGACACAGATAAAACCTACCATTAACGTGTTGAACATTTGTTTTTCCCATAGCACTTGGCTTCATTTAACTGGAATGCTACTGTTATTCCCTGTTAGTCTGGCTCCTATAAGACACAATGTGCATTTCTCATATCATACAGTTTGGTAGATGAGTCCCACAATCTATATTTCCATTTTCCTACTGTGATTAAAGGGACAGGGCATTTGGGATAAATATGTCTGCTGTTTTGCTATGTGCTCTGTTGGAGAATTTGACTCAGACATGAGGCTGTGGATTAATATGTACTATTTTTCAGATGTAACACAAATTATATGTAATCCTCCCTCAACATAGTGAATTATGACTTAGTAATATTAACCATTCACACATACAGAGTATCCAATGTACAGTTTGTTAATTTTCTTTTATTTGCGAACACTGTGCATTGCATGGGGGGGTTTGGGGAAATATTGCCACGATGCAAACTTGCCTGACACGTTGCTATTGATCCAGGCTGTAGAATCATTGTGTACTGAAGAATGCCCTGGGACAGTTGTCCCCGCAATTACTTTTGAAGACTTACAGTTTGCTGCTTTGCTGTTTTTTCCCAGTTGTTCAGGCCTTCAGTGCAAAACACAGGAAAAACTCTGCTTACATGATAGGCAAAGAGCAGACCAAGTGCCACAGGCCGATTAAACTAGCACAGATGCCACATAGTAGCGTGGCTGCTTGTTCCACTCTTCATTTAATTACTGAAGTAAAATTGGGCATGCTTTTCCATTCAAAGTGATGTTCCTCCTTCATCTAAAAAAATTGTTGACATACTTCAGTGCTGCACAAAAATAAATGTAAGATTTTATATTAATCGTTTCTTTCTATTTCAGTTTTTTTTCAGGCAGCTACATATGTCCTAGAGGGCTTGAAAGCTCAAATTGCTATTTTTCAAGACATGTTATCAGTCCATTTTTGCTTTACATACATCGTGTTCAGTAATGCCCCAGGAATTCATATGAGCAATGAATTTACCCTTAAAGGGAATTTGAGATGGGGGAATAGAAGACATTTATACATACCTGGGGCTTCCACCAGCCCCCTTCGGCCTGATCTGTCCCTTGCCACTGTCCTCCGTAAAGGCTCGCGTAAGTTTGGGGAGTCGTAGCTTGCTTTGCATGTGTGGCCCGGCAGCGTGCACACCACCCATCACACTCCCATGGCTGGTAGCATTCCCCTTAATACTTCAAATATTTATTCGCACTTTAGGTGTGCTCCATCCTAAAGCTAGTCCCAGGTAGCCCCCAATTTTCTGTTTCAAGTACCTTAAGTCATATTTTGTTGTAATTTGTTTGCAGATAAAAAATTGACCAGTGAAACGCAGTTGCGGATGATTTGGATTGAAAGGTGATATATTGTCCGCAACACTTGAAAGAGAGTGTGCCAGGGCTCAAAAGAGACAGATGCAAAAGTTAAGAGAAAGAAAGCCCATATGACTAGCACCACTCAAAAGTATAACAAAGTTTATTCACAAATTGTATATATAACTACAAATACATATGACATATTGGAGTGTCAAAGACATAGATAAAAACAATTAAAACCGACCTAATGGTCGTATGTAGTAGCAGCTGCAAACAATCATGTCCACATAGGTGATGAAAATAAGGTTATGAAAACACCATATATATCACAAGACAATGGCAATATATGCCCAAATAATTGCCTCAGTGTGCATCTAAATAGAGCACACAAAAGGTTGAACCCGGGTTCAGTAAAGTGCAACATATACAAATAAACACAAATACATACACATCAATACATATATAGTGTAACGTGCAAGTTGTCAATACTGACATATATCATGTGCAAAATGGACAAGGAGCCTGCTATATAAACCAATCACCCAGAGGCAGCCTATATTCTGGAGTGCATAGAGAAAAGAGAAGTGCCAAAAATGGAGGAGAAATACTTAGCCCGGGTAGACCAAGGAGGCTGGAACAGTGCAGCTGCAGATATGAGGGAGTCCCTTCAAGACAGTCCCGCAAGCTCTGCGGGCGTCACCCCGCTTTGGAAGGAGAGGAGAGGGACATAGGAGCAGCATGACAGAAGGCTCTGGGACCAAAAGTTTCCAAGTGGACTCTGGGTATGACGTTGATCTTCTAAATATGGAAAACCTAAATGACCCATACGTGACTAGTTTTTTTTTTTTTTTTTTTATAATAATTTGTTGGCTAAAGCTTGGAGCTTTCACATGATTCAGTGATTATTGCTGGTACATTGCAATAGCTGGTGTGAGACAGCTACTTTGTGCAACACCTGCACTAACTCTTTGCTATTTACTTTTTTTGTTGTTGTAACACCTACAGGTACTTTTTACAGATAATTAATGCCACATCCTTGCTCATACTCAATAAATGCTTCAATTAAGGCAATATTTTTGTTGAACTGACCTGCGGAAGCGGGAAAGGGACCAAAGAAACACACTCTCTTAAAATTATGCTGAATAAAAATTCAGTTTCCAGTCACACTGATATTTGTTGTCATCGGGAGAGGTAAGCTTTTCCTCTCCTCTTAATAAGTAGAATACTGTCCACTCTTATATATCAGGCGCCTCCACCCAGTGTTTGTTACTTGAAAGACCTCCATAGGTGGTATAGAATTTTGAGTTTATAGTATCAATAAACTTCAAGATCCCTTGGAGATTGACCAGCCACATCCTGTTCATGCATGGTGACAACTGGGTGGGGATGTTCAATTTCCCACAGGCTTTAAATGGTGGTTGTAAGTTTTTCAACCCACCCTCGTGAGTATATTACTACTATATCATATTATTTAGACTCTATCAGACCATACTGCACCATCGGGCTCCTGGATTTTCTCTTTACTTTACCTTGGGATGCAGTAACCACAAGAATCGCCTTTTCTTCATCCTCACATCCTTCCCATGTTTGTTAATGGTCCATTGTTTCACATGGCATGTGGTTTTTGAAGTTTAATATTCTGGCTTTCTGTCATTAGAGGAGGTAGGGGGAGAACCTGGATCGCAGCAATAGCCATAGTAGCCATAGCAACTGCAATGGGGCCTTGGAATAGAGGAGGTCCAGGTGGCACTTGATGTATTCACTATTGACTTTCTTGTGTTCCTCCACCCTCTATCAGTGTCCGTGGAGTATGTGCAGTGTAGATTGCAGGAGAATGTAATTTGCCAATTAACTCGTATCCATACCGCGGGAGCAGGCGGCATAGTAAAAGAGTGCCTACATTAGAGGGCCCCATAATCTCTAGCTGTGCCACGGAGACCAGCAAGCTGACCAGCAGAGTGGTGTACCTTTTGCAAAATAAAGTTGCCCATATGTGAGGCAATATTCATCAATCACTTCAATCGAATCTGCAAACAATTAATGTCCCAACATTCGGCCAAATGTAATTTTCATTTGGGCAGCACAGTGGTGTAGTGGTTAGAACTCTCGCCTTGCAGTGCTTGGTCCCCAGTTCAAATCACCAGCCAGGGCACTATCTGCATGGAATTTGTATGTTCTCCCCATGTCTGTGTGGGTTTCCTCCGGACACTCCAGTTTCCTTTAGCATCCTAAAAACATACAGCTAAGTAAATTGTCTTCCCCTAAAAAATTGACTGTAGACTACAATGGACACATAACTATGGTAGGGACTAGAATGAGCTCCTCTTACGGACAGTTGGAGACAAGACTGTATATACTCTGTAAAGTGCTGCAGAAGATGTCTGTGCTTTATAAAGAACTAATAATAATAAAAAAAAAAAATCTAGCCAAAATCTCCCGCCATGGCAGATTAGACAGTAATGTTTTAAAACAGTCAAAAGTGGGTGGTGGGCGTGCTATAGAGCCAGTGATAGGCCTCCCAGGTGTGTCCAAACCCCCAACCCCCCCCCCCCCCCCCCACTACTGCTGCTTTCCTCAGTGGCCCAGCAGGGTGTTATATGACAGCAGAGCGAAGTCTCACTCACCTAAATCATGTGCAGAAATCTATTTAAAATTGATGTGCATTTTGTGGCAGCAATAGATCCCCTCTGATTGGATACCAACCGGATAGGGATCTATCTTTTGGACACATCGGGAATAAGTCTATCAATGTATAGCAGGTTTTATTAGTCAGTCATTTGATCTATAAGGATCCGCACCTTGCCTGCCTGGATGTTCACTGACAGTTTGGAGACTGCCTTCACCCCGTTGATGACTGGTAGGATTCTTGCTTGTCCTGTTCCTGTGGACTTGACTATAGCAGCGGTTGCTACTAGTTATGCTCCTAGTTGTTTGTCTTATCCATGTCAGTGTGGATGTTTGCTATCGCTGGGGCTGCGATTACATTGGCAAGCATTCCATCTCTGTTGTCTGTCCTTGTTACTCAGTGTTGTGGACATCAGATTCTTAGTGCTGCGGTCGCACTGAGCAACCATTGTGTCCTGTTAGCTGGCAAGCATTCTGTCTGTTGTCTGTCTTTGTTACTCAGTGTGGTCTACATCAGAGGCTCAGTGCTGCGGTCGCACTAAGCAACCATTGCGTCTTGTTTATTGTGACTGTTATCGGAAGCTGGGAAACATTCCATCTGTCTGTCTGTTGTCTGTCTTTGTTACTCAGTGTTGTGGATATCAGATGCTCAGTGCTGCGGTCGCACTGAGCAACCATTGTCTTGTATATTTGTGACGGTTATCGGAAGCTCAGAGCTGCGGTCGATCTGAGCAATCTTGCTCCCTTGTTCATAGCTCCTGGTGTGATCTGTGTAACTTCCTCCACAAAATCATTCTGCTCTACTACCTAATATCACCCAGTTGCATAGTCTTGTTTGCTCTGGTGATACTCTTGTTTCTCGGCCTCAGCTGCTATATCTTGCACGTTAAGACCTGGAGGTAACCGAAGTCAGGAGACATATTCAGCGTTCTGTTCCAGCAGGGGCTTGCCTATAGGTGAAGACGTGGGACAAGCTCAGAGCTGCGGAACTAGATTGAGGTATAGTGGCTGATAAAAAAGAGATCTGCCAGGCATTAAATGATCCATGTTATGTGATGTGTTAGCTGCATGTCACGTTTGATCTGAGGAAATGAGTGGTTTGCATGGAACACTCTTTAGGCTGATGAGCAAAGCAGATGTAGGATTCAGGTCATGGACAGGTGAGTCAATTTTAAAAAGTTAGTCGTTTTGTGGACAAAAAGCAAAGCAGAGTAGAGTGCCACATCTTACCTGTATATAGTGTACAGAATGGAGAAGTCCTCAGATTTCTGTAGAGGTGCTAAGTCAGAAATTGATTATGACTATAATTTACACTATTCAATACAATGCATGGTTTTGGATCTTTTATACCATACACGATTTGCTACATTTTGCAATGCTTTTCTGTTGCATGCAAATTGCAAAAAGCAAGGGCAACTTCAAATGAATGAAGATCGCTGAAGCCCTTTCAAGCCTCTGCCATCTGAATTGTGCCTGATTGCAAAAGTCCTGCATGCTGAACTTTTGTTTCTGCTTTCCTCCTTGTGTTTCTGGCATCCATTAAAAAAATCACAGAAAGCCGTGGCTGTGAAATTGCAGAGAAATTATATTACAATTGCATTTTGCGATTTGCAGTATAAAAGCGCCCTTATGCATGAAAACTGAAATACTGAACAGAATTCCATTGTGGGATTGTAGGGCAACTCCAGTTGCTTTAAGAGAATTGTGTTTTAATAACGGTTTTCTTTCTATTGTATTTTGTTTTCTCATAAAACGTGGCCAGTACTGCTAACTTAAAAAATGGTATTTCAGTAATACACATTCACATATATTTTATTTAACTACGCAAATAGGAGAGGCAATAAGACTATGGGTAATCCCAATAAACACCAAGAGAAAAGCTAGTTCAAAAAATATAAAAAAATATTTATTAATTAGGCAACATCCTAAAATATAAACTAAAAACTGCATGAGAATATATTTTATTTAGGCTTGTGTTTATTTCTTGCATTGTTTACTGTCACGGCTCTACTGTCATTCTACGTCTCTAAATCACACATAAGATGCTGCCTTCCTTGCATTAGAGATCTAGTCCTTGTGCATCATGTAATCTGTGTTTATGGCAAATTACCTTCTTTCCACCAACTTTAGTTTACTTGCCCGTGGTATATTGTTTTTTGTTTTGTTTCTTTTTTTAAATTACCCACGTTTGCCAAAATAAAAAAAATCTGATCCTGCTCTATTTTATTGTTCTGCATTTTGCAGATTCCCTCCCACGGTTCCGGTCCGGCAGGCATCCGGAGGTGGCATTTAGGGACCTCCTAAGAAGATCCTGCATAGCGTACTGTCAGAACAGATTGCAGCATGGATTTGCAAAGGATTAAAGTTAATTAAAGAACCGTTCTTTGCTTTCATTTGCCACTATCTGTCAGCTATTTACATGCTAATGTTAGGCCTGCCAGGGAGAATAGGAGAAGTGTCAGCAATGGGCATATTATCATACCAGGAGACACAGGGAAATAATGAGATGAGCAATTTATTTAGGGATAGAAAAGCCCCAGCCTGAAGTCTGTTGGCTTGTCTTGTGTGTATTTTTGTTGTATTTGATTCAAGTGAAAATAATTTACTCCATTAAGGTTGCATAATTATGGAGCGTATTTCCTTATAAACATCAGCATCAGAGCTAGGCTTAGGCATGCTTTTTAAAGGGAACTTGATATACATTTTGTTAGCAGTTCTTTTGTATTGTTGATTTAACTTTCTTCTTAAAGGACATCTGAAGCGAGAGGCATATAGAGGCTGCCATATTTATTTTCTTATAAGCAATACTACTTGCCTGAGTATCCTGCTTATATATCCTGCCTCTAATACTTTTAGTCAAAGACCCTGAACAAACAAATGCAGATCAGGTATTTCTGACATTGTCAGATCTGAAGAGATTAGCTGCATGCTTGTTTCTGGTGTTACTCAGACCCTACTGCAGCCAAATACACCAGCAGGGCTGCCAGGCAACTGGTATGGTTTAAAAGGAAATAAATGTGGCATCCTCCATATCCCTCTCATTTAGGGGGCTTCTAATGGTCCCCCGCAGACGTCCTGTGCCCGCGTTGCCACTCACCAATGCTCTGGTCCCCACCTCCGGTTCACTTCTGGAATTTCGGACTTTAAAGTCGGAAAATCACTGCACCTGCACGGCCGGGTCTTTGCTCCTGCTGACATCACCAAGAGCCTACTGCGCAGACCATACTGGGCCTGCGCAATACACTGCTGGTGACATCAGCAGGAGCGAGGACGTGGCCACGCAGGCGCGGTGGTTTTCCGACTTTAAAGTCTGAAATTCCAGAAGTGAACCGGAGGCGGGGACCAGAGCATTGGCGAGTGGCTGTGCGGGCACAGGACGTCTGGGGGGACCGTTAGAAGCCCTGGGTAGATGCCACTTCCAACAATATAGGAGCCAGTTTGAGCCTTTTTAAGACAAGTATACTTAGAACATTTTACATAGAGATTTTACATCTCTATGTAAAATGTTCTAAGTATACTTGTGGTAGCCTGCATCCAATCTGCATTCAAATTTTAGATTAGGGACTAGCACATAAATTTGCACTTAATTTGCATAATTTTGCATCTGATTTGGATTCAAGGCGTGTATTTAGCCCCTGGGGGTCTGTACACGCCCCTGGAGGTCTGTACACGCCCCTTGATGGTTTATAAGCCAGTTGCAGCCTGTGAGCGCTGTCATTTTTGTTTGTCTGTCTTGAAGAAATGTGTATACCATTGTATGATAAGTCGCACCAGGTAAGTTATGCTTTTAATGTTAGGTTAGTGGTTAGGTCTTCCCTGAGGGGGCACGTCAACGCTGGGGGGAAGTTTAGTAGGAAATGATTTGTGCACACATTTGCTGAAGCGAACGCCGTCCATTGCTGTACCTGTTTGAATGCATGTTGTGTAATATGGTCCATTGGAGCTCTGCACTTCTTTGCAGCTAAATCAATTCAGGTGCAGCCTTCTGTATTTTGAAGCGCTGCCTACACCTTCTTCTCTATGTATCTGAATGACTACCAGCATGTGCATAGCCTAATTAAGGCAGGGTACACATCTTGCATTCAAGACAGATGCACCAAATTAATATTACAATAACAATAATATTTCTAAAGTGCTTTTCTCCCATAGGACTCAAAGCGCTTAGGCTCTCTCAGATTCAGTAGTTGGTAGTAGGATGAAGTATTCACACAAAAAGAATTGTATTTCTGCAAATGCCAAACTGAACAGGTGGATTTTCCGTCTGGATTTAAACACGTCCAAGGATGGAGCTGTCCTGATCTGCTGAGGTAAAGAGTTCCATAACGTAGGAGCAGCATGACAGAAGGCTCTGGGACCAAAAGTTTCCAGGTGGACTCAGGGTATGATTAGATTATTAGAACCTCTGGATCTGAGATTACAGGGATTGCTGTGCAGCTGCAGCATTTCTTTTATGTATCCAGGGCCCAGATTATGAAGTGACTTAAATGTCAGTAGGCAGATTTTGATGTGGCCTGATCTTAGGATGCACTGCTATTTCTTCCCTGTTGTCTATAAAAAAAAAAAAAAAAAAAAGGGAAAAGGTGTTTTGTAGGAAAAAGGCCCTTGTCCAGTACTAAGAAGCAGCCTTGAAAGCATTAGCATATTGTCGGACCATCAGTATGATAAGAGATTGTGTTGGTAACAAAAATGTAATTAAGTTTTCTTGTTCTATCAAAAAATGAAACTCCTAGTGATCTCTGCTCTGTTTGAAGCGATATGAATTATTTAAATAAAATCTCATTTGATGGAAGCATAAAAAGATTTAAAAATTACAATTTGTAGCTTAGCTTGAAGCAGAAAGTTAATGAACATAGTATGCAACTTTTCCCCTCACATTTTTAGGAAGCTCATCCATGTAGTCACTTCATTACTCATAGGATATAGCGTTTGCACACGGGTGTCCTACTCCAGCATGACATCCAAGGAGCCCCAGAGGGTGTTTGGTGACCTTGGAACGCTGCTTGACGTTAGTTTACAGGTACTGAGATGCAGGCAGTTTCCTGAAGGTGTTTCTACCCTTATGTAAACTGTGTGATGGTTTATAGCTTTTTTTCTTCTTCTTGTAAGTTAAGAAAATTATATCTGGTATACATAGAAGCAAAAACTGTAAAATAATCCTGGCTAAGGTCAGTACCTATTTCTTGAGCAAGTCTTTCTAACACTGCAGGGTGGCCCCTTGAGCTTGCCCATAGTGGCTGCAGCTCTTGAGCGCTTTGAGTCCAACTGGAGAAAAGCACTATACCAATGTTAGGATTAGGATTCATTTGCACTAAGTTTTGATTGTGTAGGAGAAATGATTTTTCATAGATACAGCAGTGGTTATTATTATTTTTTGGCTTTGGATAGGAATCTATCCTTTGTATCCCCCTGGTCTGCTTCCTTGTCCCCGGTATCTTAATGAGAAAACATTACAAGAACAGTATCCACACTGGACAACTAGCATTTTCAGCCGGTTCTGACCAGCAACCTCTCTCTCCTCAATGACCATTTTACTATAACCCTCCTGGCGGTTTGCTAAAAATCCGCCAGGGGGCAGCAAATCATTTTTTTAAATTTTTTTTTTTTTTCATGTAGCGAGACAAAGTCTCGCTACATGATAGCCGCTGCTCAGCGGCATCCCCCCAGCCCCTCCGATCGCCTCCGGCGATCGGCGATCAGGAGATCCCGTTCAAAGAACGGGATCTCCTGGAGGGCTTCCCCCGTCGCCATGGCGACGGGGCGGGTCATCGACGTCGTGACGTCAAAGGGGATTCCGATCCACCCCATAGAGCTGCCTGGCACTGATTGGCCAGGCAGCGCACAGGGTCTGGGGGGGGGGGGGCGGCTGCGGCGCGACGGATAGCGGCGGATCGGCGGGTAGCGGCGGCGATCGGGCACTGCACGCAGCTAGCAAAGTGCTAGCTGCGTGCAGCAAAAAAAAAAATATGCAAATCGGCCCAGCGGGGCCTGAGCGGTGCCTTCCGGCGGCATAGCCCGAGCTCAGCTCGGGCTTACCGCCAGGAAGGTTAAAGTGGTCTGAAAGTCAGAATTTCTACTTTGCTCTAAAAGATTCCTCACAGCTTGAAAGCTACTATCTCAGATTTTTGTTTTTAGCAGAACATTGCTAAAGTGGTTAAACAGAGTACTTTGTCCTGATATTCATCTTCAAATCTGCATCCAAACAGGAGATAAGTGACTTTGTTTGCATTCCAATGTTGATACATGTGTGAAAACAGTGTAACAAGTGAAAAGGAGCTCTTTGTGAAGCTCTCATGCTTTAAGCACACAAACCGCTCAGAACCGCTAATTAGAAGATTTTATTTATTTATTGTATTAATAAAGCGCCAACATATTACGCAGAGCAGTTAATATATAATAAAAAGCAGTTTGAATAAAATGCAATGGCAGGTTTCAGGGCAAGATAAACTACACTTCGGAGACTTGTAATTTGTAAAAAGACAATATTACGTATGCACAAAAGCAAATATGATAACTGTATGAGTAATAAAAAGTAGGAAAACACATTTTTATTGAATGTTATGTCTGAGTTTCAGACCACTTTAAGTTCATTCCAAGCCAATGTACAGAAATGATGAATTCTTCATTTTGGCATGCAGTCATCCCACACTTCCCTAGGTGTCTTCTGTCTTCTGTCATCACACAGTTTGGTTTTCTTTCCACAATCCCATTTCTGCAGGTTCATTTATTACCTGGAACAAAGTTTCTTTCAGCACCGGAAGTGGCGTTGAGTTGTGACACGCGCTCTCAGCTGCCCTCCTGATTGTTGTGTAGTGTGTGTGTGTGTGTGTGTGTGTGTGTGTGTGTGGGGGGGGGGGGGGGCAGTGGACCCGCTGAGGACAAGCTGTCTTGTCAGGTCTTAATTGCAACCATGCTGGATCCAATTTCTTGCTGTTGATACTTATCATGGCTTTATAGTGTATAATGGTAGATGTGCTGGACAGGCCGTCACACATTTCCATCTGTCAGCTGCCTATGACAGGGTGTTTTGTAGAGACAAAGTGAATTGTGCTGAGTGCTGCCTGATTGAATTCCATCACCTTTTACTGCAACGTATAGGAGCTGAAAATGGAGCCTCAAAACTCTGCAACAACTGTAGGTTGTCTGCCAGACACGGACCTGGTGACTTTCTGGCAGCGTGCTTCAATTAATGCTGTTCTTATTTTAACTTGCTCACAGAAGCAGCTCACCAATAATTCAGCTTTACTCTATTTTTCAACGGATTCGAACTCTGGTCCAGGCTGCTTTTTTTTTTTTTTAATGAATAGGTGTATTGTTCTGCAGAAAACATAACCAAATCTGAGAGTTCAAAGGAAACCTATTTAGAGGGGTGGCATTGATGACCTCGGTTTGAAAATGTTAGTCCTCTGGTGTTACTTTAAATTGCTTTTTCAAAACTAAAGACACTGACTTGGAGACCACAACAGATTTTAAAAACTTTGTCTCTTGAGAGATTTGTCAGGGCTGGTTTACTGTAATGCAAGCCTGTGCTTAAAGAGGAATCGTAACCAAGTATTGAACTGTATCCCATTCAGTAGCCGATACCCCCTTTCCCATGAGAAATCTGTACCTTTTCTTGAACAGAGCATCAGGGGGCTCTGTATGGCTGGTATTGTGGTGAAACCCCTCCCACAGTGTGATGTCTGCACCTAGGTACTGACATCACACTGTAGGGGCCTTGTTGCATTGTGGGAAATAACAGCTGTTTCCAACTGCCAAAAAAGCAGCATCTACTTCCACTGACATCACCTGCAAGCAGTAAAGATGTTGCCATGTGATTTCAGAATGAAAATCAGGGAGAAGATTTTACAATTGGCAAACATTGACTAAATAATTTATAAATAATTATTGTAAAAATTAAGCACTTTTTTTATTATGTTGATTTCACTGCAGTTCCTCTTTAAGGGCCCTTTTTCCACTTGCGGCGATTGCGATGCTGAATCACAAAATTGCAAATCGCTAGCGATTTGAAAATCGCTAGGGTTTGCTGAATAACATAGGAATCGCGGTAGGTAATTTCCTCTACCGTGATTTGATCTTTACTAAAACGCAATTGCGCCGTGGAGCGGTTTTTGCAGCGATTTTGCTATGCAGTGCATTGCATAGCAAAATCTCAATCGCAATCGCCCCAAAAAATTAGCAACTTGCTGAATCGCAATAGCTAGCGTTTAATGCAAACGCCATCGATTGCTAGTAGAAAAGGGCCCTAAATATCTATGACCAAATGTGTATGGAGTGAAAATCAGGTCTAAATGGTTACATACCCACCTTGTCTGTTCTAAGCTTCTCTCCCATTGGTCACCCTTTTATGCGCCAGCAGAGAACAGCAGCTTGTCGTGTCTCAGATTTTGCTCAATTGGGAGGAGGGGGGGGCAGGTGAGGGTGAGTGACTCCCCGCCTCTTCCTGATCATTTTTGAGAAGTACTTAACAAATTATCTGGTCGCCACCAGGTTATTTTTTTTTTTATTTTCCTTTACTGTTGATCCAATATCTACAAGTTAAGTTTGAAGAGTAACAATTGGTAGCAGATCATCTGTTTCTGGGGAACCATCATTTCAACATCGAGAAATGAAAATACAGGACACAGACGACACAGACTTCCTGAACCTACCAGAGATTTACAACCGGAATAATGAATTATTACTGTTCATATTCGTATAGTGCTGATATGTCCCACAGCACTTTACAGAGTACACTGCGAGCTTACCTCCTTCTACACGGAAACCTCTCTGAGCTATGGGAAAGCCAGAAGTTTCATTATGCATACATAAAAGAAACCACTCTTCATTTGAAGATGTGACCGGAAAGTACATTTTTAGGTTGTAGTACACCTAAAACAGAGAAAGGGGTATTTATAGTTATAAGTCACTGCCTGGTATAAGGAATTATGTAACGCCAACATCTTTCATGGCACTGTACTAATATATTACAAACCGGTCGCTTGGGTAAACAAGGGCAATATGGATCAAAACACAGTAGTAGCATATTTTATACTAAATACACATAAAATGTTAGTACGACATCGAAGATACAAGAAGAGAGAGGGCCCTGCCCACAAGAGCCTACAGTCAAGACAAGACACAGAACATTGATATAGCAATTTTTTTCTAAGGGAACTCAGTGCCAGAGCTGCAGCCACTAGGGCACGCTCAGTAGGCAGTAGCAGTGTTAGGGAGTCTTGCCTAATTTCTCCTCACTGAATAGGATTTTGAAACAGGATTTTGACCCTGGTATCCAGTGTCAGAAGCAGAGCCCTTAACCATTACACAATCCAACCACTGCTTGTCTATAGAGGTAAGTTGTACAGAAGGCATTGGGATGGACCTGGTGAAAACACAATGTAAGATGGTAACCTGTACCTGGGCAGAGCAGTAACGTGTAATTGGGGAAAAATATATTGGCATTTTAGGATAGGTCTGTGTTGGCCAGTTTCTGGCAGATAGAATAATTTATAATCTTATGGATAAGAGCAATGTAGAACCTTTCCATTCTGATTTGTTCATTGGGTTTCAAAGGTCTGCCCTGGTTCTCAGTGTCTTCTGTGGGGGCTCATTCACACTAAGAGCGTTTTTGCCCTTTCAAGCGCAGGCGATTTTCAAAATCGCCCACAAAACGTTTGTGCAATGAATCTCTGAAAAGGTCAATATCTCGTTTCCTCCGCTTTGCAGTCTGCAAAGCGGTGCCTGTACCATTTTTGGGCTGTTTTTACTATAATGGAAGGTATAGGAAAAACACAAAACGCTCACAAAATCGCTTTGTGCGGTGATTGCGTTTGTGTTTTTAAGAATGAATACACTGTATTTATTATTTTCTTGGTCAAAGAGTTGATTTACTGATTTGCGACAGGGAGTGAATTTAAAAAACGCTATGGAAAAACGCTTAGGAAAGCGGCTTTAAAAACGCAGCGCGCAGTGGAGCGCCAGGAGACGCTAAAAAAAAGCACACCAAAACACTTGTGTTTTTGTTTTTAGATGTGAACAAGGTCTAATATAATGGAAGACGCCAAGAGCCCAGTATAGTGTAGTATGTACTGTAAATTGGATATGGAAGGTAAGTATAGGTAGGTTATACTCACAAACGAGGGTTACCGTCCAGGTAACCACTATGAAGGCAGGTAAGGAGATTAGACCTGGACTAGACTCAGGATTAATAAGTCGCTATCTGTAGATCAGTAAAAAGGAATTATTCCCCTCCACCAGGGGTGGAAACAACTGCAAAAGTAGTACAGAGGCGCTAACAGTGTAAAAACAATATTTCTTTAAAATGGATAAAATGAAGTAGGTAGCGGTGGACTTACCACTCCAAAATAGACACACAAAATTGCTGTTTTAAGCAAAAATCAATTTACATACTCCAAACAAGGTGCAACGCGTTTCGCGGGTATATCCCACTTAGGCAATCAATAGGAGCATATCACCAATGCGGTCCGGTACATAGCCTGGCCCCTCTGTCTAATGGCGTGGAGGGTAACCTTCCAGCTTTCCCATCAGGTGTACTGCTTGGGTGCGTGTGTGCAGTGCCTGGCTCCATTTATCAGCCTAGGGCAGAGGGGAGCATGGCTACAGCACTAGTGTGAAAAACAGGATTATTTGGCCAGCAAATATGCAAGATCTAAATTGGTGGGTTGGGCCTCCAAGTCTTTAATATTTCAGGGTCTCTAGACTGGCACAGGATCTTTGCGGGTGTAGTTTATCTCACGGCCCTCGATAGGTAAGTTTAGAATCTGAGATTTCTTACCCACGTAGCATACCTCCTCCTTACCTAATAAGCCCATCAGGTCCCCTTTAATTAAACCTGACTTTATAGGCTGGCATTGCTTTAATAAGGAGGATACATTTTGTTGTCCTCACGCTGCATTAGAACCTTTATATAACAATCCTAAAATACCCTTTGCAAATGCCAGTCTGGGGTGGAATCTCTGGGGACGGGCAGAAATGCTTAAAATCCAGGATATTCTTCTAAATAGAAAATTGATGCTCTGGAATACCTTTATTTATATAGCGCCGACATATTACTCAACGATGTACAGAGTATATTATCTTGTCACTAACTGAACCTCAGAGGCGCTCACAATCGAATCCCTACCATAGTCATATGTCTATGTACTGGTATGTTTCGTGTAGTGAATGTATCCTAGTCTAGGGCCAATTTAGGGTGAAGCCGATTAACTTATCTGTATGTTTTTCGGTCTGTATGTGTTTTACCTTACAAGATAAATACATTCTCAGGAATAATTCTTCTGTTCTCTTCAAATTTGGGACTAAGTAGTTACTACCGTCTTTCCCCTAAAAACATCCCCCGAAAATAAGACATATTTCAAGCAAGCTTTAAATATAAGACATCCTCCGAATATAAGGCCGCACAATGTGTCCCCCTCCCCTTCGCTCCCTCCCTCTACAGAGTCGTTAGCATTACCGTATTACAGCATAAGAAACTCACCGGCTTCCACCATGCCCGCGTTAGTGTCTTTCCTCAGCAGCGTCCAGCTTCCTCTCCCTGGCAACGACAGCTCTAGTCATGTGATGCACGCACATCCGCGTCACATGACGTGAGCCGCCGTTGTCAAACAGAGGAAATGGGCGCTGCTGAAGAGAGACGTTATCGCTGCTACGTAGCAAGCTGGTGAGTATCCTGTGCTGTAATGCCCGCTCGCCACTCTGCAGTGGGAGGGAGGGAAGGGATTTACTGGGCTGGGCTGCCATTCTGTAGCCGAGGGGACCTACGGTAGTCCAGGGCAGCACATCAGGGAGGGAAGGGCTTTACTGGGCTGGGGCTGCCGTTGCCGTTCTGGACAAGGTCCCCTCGGCTATGTACCTGCGTGCTCTCAGGGAGGGAGGGAATGACTTTACTGGGCTGGGGGCTGCCACTGGGGAACAGAATTGTAAGCCCTCCCCGAAAATAAGACCTAGCATGATATTTGGGGCTGAAATTAATATAAGACAATGTCTTATTTTCGGGGAAACACAGTATCAGTAAACAATATGGAAAACGGTCTCACCTACAGAAATTGAATTTTGGTCTGTAATCTGATAGGCATGTCCTTATATCGCACATGTACTCCATAATTTGGGTTGACTCACCTGCGTCTACTCTCCTTATGGCTAAGTAGGGCCCTGACAGATAAGAAATCACCTCATTAGACTTAATTGACCACAAACAAACCCCCATTGTACTTCAAACAGAAAACATCAGTTACAGTTGAAGAATTTCACACCTAGCCTGGACAATGCTAGTTGTAAAATAGCAGGGGTTGAGCTTCTGAACAATGGCAGCTATTTGAAGCCAGGAGCTGCTTGGATCCCTTTAAGGCTCTTTGTTTGGCTGAAAGAATGCTTTTCAGCATGTTTAAACTTTGATGCCTCCCAAGGTCAAGTTAGCAGGAAGTGGAGGCTATTGTTCAAGTCCATGAGCTCGAGGGGTAAAATGGTTGCCAAACAAAGCCATCTTTGGTTCAAATTAAGTTTATTTCTTACACAGTTTCCATGCTTGACTGCCAGACCTGTCTACAATGTATCCTTAAGGTCAGTCCTGACACTCTTTCCTTCCTGCCAGTCCAGTCTGTAACTTGTCTCTGTTCTGTCAGCCTGTGAGTCAAGTTACTCTCTTTTGCCTGCCAGCACAGTCTATAACCAGTTCCTGTCAGCCAATCAGCCCTCTTACCCCATCTAGCCTACAACCTTTCCCTGTTCTTTTGCTTGAGCCAGACCCCAACTGCACCAGTTATTCTCCTTACGCCACAGGCTTTGCATTGCTATTCTTGTTGCTATCTGGGGTAGCCCCTGAGGCTGTAACCTGGTGGCCACTTGCAGGACAGTGGTCCATTGCCCCTTTATAACTCTCTGGTCAAGACTAGTGGTCAGTCAGAATTTGCACCCTGGATTGTTCCCACATCTTGCATCAGTGTTGGGATCAGCAGGGCTTCCGAACATAAAAACTTGCAGTACCTTCCTCAAAAGACAGTAGTTACTGGCATTCGTAGAACATAAGTTAGTCCTTCATATTTCCTGCCAAATGCTTCCTCACGTTAATCGTGTTTTAATGAGATGTTCAGCATTGCTCTGCTTGCCAGTGTAGTAAATTATCTATTTAAACTGTGATTTTTAAATTAATGGAATTAAGTAAATGTACTGGATGCTCATCATTTCAAATTGGATGTTTTCATCTGTGACAAAACTATCACAGCAGATTTGTGTTTGCATGTTCACATTGCTACACTGCTGCTGAATGATTGAGATGGGAATGCAAACATTTGCGTCATCCCTGTATTTGTCTATGGGCATGATTTACTGCAGGAGAAACTTGGCAAGGAGCAGTGAAGTAAAACTGTGTTTACTTCTAACATCCAGTTGTTTGAAAATCATATTTCCCCCCCCCCCCCCTGCACATGATTAGCCAATTTCAGTTAATTTGGCTTCAGGTCTCTATACTTTCATTGTATCCGCATTAGGGCTCATTCACAATGAGTCATAAAATATGCTGGCGCTTTTACAAACGTTATCTAGCAATTGTACAATTGTCTCTTGAGGTGGTTTAAAGCAAACCTGTGCGTTCCTAAAGTCAAAAAAGCACTTATCCTTAGTGTCCCTCCACTTTGCTTTTCCAGTGCTGGGACCCACGAAGCGTGCGGCCGCGCTTCCGTGAGGGAACACGCTCAGCTGCATTGCAGGATGGCTCGCACCTGCACAATAGTACAGAGCCACTGCTCGAGCTTGGTGGAAAAGCTGAGCCTGGCCGGCTCTGGGCTAGTACACAGGAGTGAGCTATCCGCACAGTGTGTACAAGATCAATTGACAAGCCAATGTCAAGGGGCTGGGGGATCTGTGGTCTTGGTGCTGGAATGACAATGTAGGAGCACAACTTAAAGCCTTTAGGTTATCCAGTGGCTTCTGTTTACCTAGGTTAGCATCCATTTGGGCACTTTCTCTTTTTGTATTTTTTTTCTATTTTTTTTACCTTCAGGTGCATTTTAACCACTTTACCCAAAGGCGGTTTTTACCCTAACGGACAAGAGCTATTTTCTCCTTTCCATGCTCATCCCTTTTATTTGCCAATAGCTTAATCACTACTAATCACAATTATATGATCTATATCTTGTTTTTTTTCACCACCAATTGGGCTTTTTGGGGTTATTTGTTTTTAGTAATTACTTTTTCTATGCATTTTAAAGGGAAATACAAGGAAAAAATGGGAAAATACACTATTTCTACAATTTCATCCCCTATGGTTTTAATATAAACACTGCTACTGTGCATAAAACCCACACATTTTATCTGCCTATTTGTCCTGGTTATCACAAGATTTTAATTATGTCCCTCTTACAAAGTATGGTGACAATATATTATTTGGAAATAAAGGTGTCGTTTTTCTTTGGTGGTTTTTTTTTTTCATGTGCACATGCACCCGCGGGAGCGCGCACACTTGCACGCATGTATGTATGTATGCATGCACAAGCACAGCGGCAGCAGCACTGTCTGACGTATACAAAAGTCCTGGAGTCATTAAAGAGAATCTGAAGCCAGATTAAAAATGGCTTTTTACCTTATATACATGTGAGGCATGTTTGCCCGAGCTAAAAAGCTGCCACCCCGCGGCATAATGAGGGGTCTTTACGCCCCAAATCCCCGCTGCAAATTCCACGACTTTCCTGGTCGTGGATTCTGCTGCCCCTGTGCTCTTCCGTGTGAGGCCAGGCTATGAGATGCAGCCCTGCCTCACACACGTCTGTCAGCGCATATCTCCGCCTCTCCCGCCCCTCTCAGTGAAGGAAGACTGAGAGGGGCGGTGGAAAGGTGGAGATACGCACTGACAGACGTGTGTGAGGCAGGGCTGCAGCTCATAGCCCAGCCTCACACGGAAGCGCTCCCCGGGCACCACGGAGGGGATTTGCAGGGTAAAGACCTCTCGTTATGCCGCGGGATGGCGGCGTTTTAGCTGGGGCAAACATGCCTCACATGTATATAAGGTAAAAAGCCATTTTTAATCTGGCTTCAGATTCTCTTTAAGAGGCTCTAGCAGGGCATTTTTATAAGTCAGCATGTCATTAAGTGGTTAAAGATGTTTTTAAGATCTTTAAACAATGGCCCAACTTACTCTGCCCCACTTACTCTGCCTTTTTGTTGTACACTGCATTGTTGTCCTCCTTCCTTCTCTTTAGCAACAATATGTGGTGTTCAACTGCAATCATTTCTATCTGGACCGATCTGAATAGTTTTTCTGATGGCTTTTCAGATCACTTCTATACAAAATGATCAGAAAAATAATCGGAAATCCGTTCGGTCCTGTCTTTCAACAAGACAATGGCCTCAATTTACTAAGTTTATCTCCTGTCTTTAATAACATTTCTATAGTTATCACCATGGTGATGAGGCATGTAGTATTCAGGAAACATTTTACCTCAGGCAAACCTAAAGTTAACTCTTCTGTCTTTAAGTTAACTCTTCAATCCTTAAAATAACTCCAGAGTTAAAGACAGGTTATTAATTAACTGCAAGTGAAAATAACTACAGAGGAGGTAACTTTACACAGGAGGTAACTTTACACAGGAGGTAACTTTACAGAGGAGGTAACTTTACAGAGGAGGTAAATTAACTACAGAGGAGGTAAATTAACTACAGAGGAGGTAACTTAAGGAATGAAGAGATAAGATAACTCTCTCACTGTGTGGAGGTACGTTTTCTCTTGCCTTATTATCTCCTGCATGATCTTAGTGAATGAAGGCCATTGACCCTTAAGACACACAGAAAAATTGGCCACACAGTGGCTGAAGTAGGAAAAGTTGAATGTCCTTGTGTGTTCATGTCAGAACCCAGATTTAAAGTCCAACTAAAGCTTGTTGAAATGATTTGAAAATTGCAGTCCACCAATGGTACCCATCCAATCTACAGAGTTTAAGCAGTTAAGTGTTACAGTATTGTATAAACTGTTTTAAGTAGTTCAAAACACTTTTTTGGGAGTTGTTTCAATGTGCTTTTAAGCACATCGAAACAACCAAAAAAAACGTTGTTTATACTATATGTCCAAATGGAGAGTAGTCCGAAAGTAAATATTGGCCACATTTCACTCTGGACTCGCAAACATATTCAACTTACAATCTCCCGGAATGGTACATGTTAATAAGTAGGGGACTGCCTGTATCCCAATAGACTCAAGGCTGTAATAAGAGTATTTACCAAAAATATTTAGTTGTTCCACTCTGACACATACAAAGATAAATAAACACTCCTTCAAACCTATGAGCATTTCAGTGCATGCTTTTCACCCTTCTCTTTTCATAGCTAGGGTTATACTGGGGGCAGCCATTAGCAATTCCTCCATTGCCAGACACCATCTACTCCACCAGTTTGCCGGAAAAATCCCGGCAATTTGAAAGGAAGGGAGGGGTTCCTCCAATAAATATAAAATATTTTATATTTCTCATCATGCAGCTGAAAAAAGGCTGCTATTTATTATTATAATTTAAAAAATAGATTTTATTTCTGAAATCTTGTATTTTTAATTTGGGTCCACTTTAAGGTCAGTGTTCACGACTCCACCATAAGAAAGAGACAGGGCAAAAAACGGCCTGCATGGCAGATATCCAAGGCGCAAACCACTTTCAAGCAAAAAGAACATTAAGGCTCGTCTCAGTTTTGCTAAAAAACATCTTAATGATTGCCAAGACTTTTGAGAAAATACCTTGTGGACCGATGAGACAAAAGTTGAACTTTTTGGAAGGTGCGTGTCCCTTTACATCTGGCGTAGAAGTAACACAGCATTTCAGCAAAAGAACGTCATACCAACAGTAAAATATGGTGGTGGTATTGTGATGGTCTGGGGTTTTTTTGCTGCTTCAGGACCTGGAAGGCTTGCTGTGATAGATGGAACCATGAATTCTACTATCTACCAAAAAATCCTGAAGGAGGATGTCCGGCCATCTGTTCGTCAACTCAAGCTGAAGCGATCTTGGGTGCTGCAGCAGGACAATGACCCAAAACACACCAGCAAATCCACTCTGAATGGCTGAAGAAAAACAAAATGAAGACTTTGGAGTGGCCTAGTCAAAGTCCTGACCTGAATCCTATTGAGATGTTGTGGCATGACCTTAAAAAGGCGGTTCATGCTAGAAAACCCTCAAATAAAGTTGAATTATAACAATTTTGCAAAGATGAGTGGGCCACAATTCCTCCAGAGCGCTGTAAAAGACTCGTTGCAAGTTATCGCAAACGATTGATTGCAGTTCTTGCTGCTAAGGGTGGCCCAACCAGTTATTAGGTTCAGGGGGCAATTTCTTTTTCACACAGGGCCATGTAGGTTTTGAGTTTTTTTCTCACTAAATAATAAAAACCATCATTTAAAACTGCATTTAACGGTTTTTGATGAGCAGAAACATTTAAGTGTAACAAACATGCAAAAGAATAAGAAATCAGGAAGGGGGCAAATCGTTTTTCACACCACTGTAAGAGCTAAGGTATCCTTTAACCTCCCTGGCGGTTAATTTTTTTTGCCAAATTGGCAAAAAAACCTTTTTTTTTAATTTTTTTTTTTTTTGTTTCATGTAAAGCTACCAGAGTGGTAGCTACATGAAACACCACTAGAGGGCGCATGTGTCCCTCTAGTGCGATCGTCGCCGGCATCTATAGCAAACAGGGGAACGCGTATACAACGCGTTCCCCTGTTTGGCTTCTCCTGTCGCCATGGCGACGATCGGGATGACGTCATGGACGTCAGCCGACGTTCTGACGTCAGACACCTCCGATCCAGCCCATAGCGCTGCCCGGAACTCATTGGTCCGGGCAGCGCAGGGCTCTGGCGGGGGGGGGGGGCCCTCTTTCGCCGCTGCGTGCGGCCAATCGCCGCAGAGCGGCGGCGATCAAGCTGTGCGCGCGGCTAGCAAAGTGCTGGCTGCGCGCACAGCAATTTACAGATTAAAAATCGCCCCACCAGGGGCTGAGATCTCCCCCTGCGCGGCATAGCCCGAGCTCAGCTCGGGCTTACCGCCAGGGAGGTTAAAGGGACACTTAAGTCAAACAAAAAAAATGAGTTTTACTCACCTAGGGCTTCCAATAGCCCCCTGCAGCTGTCCGGTGCCCTCGCCGTCTCCCTCCGATCCTCCTGGCCCCGCCAGCAGCCACTTCCTGTTTCGGTGACAGGAGCTGACAGGCTGGGGACGCGAGTGATTCTTCGCGTTCCCAGACACATTAGCACCCTCTATGCTGCTATATGGTATATGATATATGCTATAGCAGCATAGATGGCGCTATTGTGGCCAGTAACGCGAAGAATCACTCGCGTCCCCAGCCTGTCAGCTCCTGTCACCGAAACAGGAAGTGGCTGCCGGCGGGGCCAGGAGGATCGGAGGGAGACAGCGAGGGCATCGGACAGCTGCAGCGGGCTATTGGAAACCCCAGGTGAGTAAAACTCATTTTTTTTTGTTTGACTTAAGTGTCCCTTTAAGTAAATACATCTGAACAAATGTATTTTTGATGTCTTCATTTTAAATGGCAATTTAACAATATATTTCATTTTTTTTTGTTGTGGGAATGGGGTGGGAGGGGTCTATTCTGCTACATTCTGATAATATGCATTGTTTAGCAAAACCAGTGGTTTGTGTATCTGTTTGTTGTATGAAGTTTCACTTCAAGTCTTGGCAGGAATAAACTTGTATTTAGTATTGCTTCTGAGATTTTGGTGCATGATGAACATTTGTTGGTCCCGAAGAGCTTGTAATCTTTGTCCCCTCTGATATTCTAAGTTACACAATAATTCCTGCTTTCTGTATCAAAGTAATTGTCAAAGCTGGAGGCGGCTGTAATCTGCAGACAGACCAGCCTCGAATGTTCCCTATCTTTAATTGGTAGTATTATTTTGCCTTTTATTTCCATAGTTTTATGTAATGAAGGCATTTTCACCCATCATGGAATTTTAATTTTTAATAAACTTTGCAGCGAGCAGGATTTAAGTCTTATCTCGCAGGACAGATTTCAAGCGGCGCCATGGTGAAAAGATTTAGAAGAATGCCGGGACGAGCTGCTGGAAATGGGGTATTTCTGCTTGACTAGCTGCGGAGTCTGGAAGAACTCGTCGTCATAATAGTGGTTATTTGAGAATAGAATTAGCTCTTGCGTTTTTGCACTTTTTTTGAGGTCTTGCCAAAAAGAGCTGTCAGGATTTATTTTAGGCTGAGATCTGTTCTGTCTGGGTAAACACAGTCAGTAAAAGATGCTGCACAAAGCTTTTCCTGTCTGTGGTTTGTAAATGTACTAATTGCTGTTTAAGTTTTCCTTAAATATAAATTTCATATTACTTGAAACGGTAAATAACATTACCAAATACTAGATGTTCATGGAATTTAGCATGCCTTAAAGAGAATCTGTATTAAAATTGCACAAAAGTAAACATACCAGTGCGTTAGGGGACATCTCCTATTACCCTCTGACACAATTTTGCCGCTCCTCGCCGCATTAAAAGCAGTGCTGGGCCGAAATTACGCATTAGCGTAATTACGCATCGTAATTCACTACAAATGCACCGTAAGCGTTACGTGTAAGGTTACGGTATTACACGTAATTAATTACGCGTAGACCGTAGGTTACGTTATTACGCGTAACAAATTACGCGTAAGACCGTAAACTCCTATTGAAATTACACAGTCTGCCGTAATCGCGTAATATTACGCTCCCGTATGATATAAAAACGCTGCCGACTTTAAGGGTTAATAGCAAAGCCCCCTTAAGTGCTAAGAGCCTCAAATATATTAAGGAGATCAGAAGGAATAAGAGGAACATTTTTTTTTTCAAAAAGACCTTAAAGTTTTTGAGAAAATTTATGTTAAAGAGGAGCTGTTAGGTATAAGGTCTCAGAGAAAATAAACACATATATCAGTAGCTAAAGATTGGCTGTACTTACATTACATATGCATTTCACTGTCCACGTTTGGATTTCACAGAATTTGTATATAGTATATGCAGAGAATGATGCTCCTGACAGCCCATGGCAGGTTCCATGTTTGTGAAGCCAAATGTGTCGTCATGTCCTGCCTGCTTCTGATCACAGAACAGCTCGTACAGAATAACACAGTGTGCAGTGAATATTAATGAGCCATGTGGCTAGGAACAATAGCGGACTCCTGCAGTGTAATCTTCCCGGAGATTTATCTGTGCTGTGAGTTTAGAAGCTGCTGAAACTTGATCCCGTCTTCTCCTTAGCAGCCGAGGGGAGGGCCCCAGAATGCTTTGCAGTATGGAATGCGGCTTGCGTCCTCCTTAGGAGCTTAGCTTTGGTGATAAGCACACATTAAATGTAAGAGAGATTTTTATCTTTAGTAATGTCTTTTGGCTTCTGTCTAAACTGTTTAACACAGGAGAATAGAGGTTTAAATTAGCTTCTGCAGCCTGACAGTTACTCTTTAAAGAGAATCTGTATTGTTAAAATCGCACAAAAGTAAACATACCAGTGCGTTAGGGGACATCTCCTATTACCCTCTGTCACAATTTCGCCGCTCCTCGCCACATTAAAGTGGTTAAAAACAGTTTTAAAAAGTTTGTTTATAAACAAACAAAATGGCCACCAAAACAGGAAGTAGGTTGATGTACAGTATGTCCACACATAGAAAATACATCCATACACAAGCAGGCTGTATACACCCTTCCTTTTGAATCTCAAGAGATCATTGTGTGTTTCTTCCCCCCTGCAGTTCTCATGCACTGAAGTTTCAGGCTGCTTGTTTTTCTCCTGCAAACAGCTTTGCCCTTGACTGTAATTCCTCAGTATGTGAAAGCCCAGCCAGCTCAGAGGACGATTTATCCAGCTTGTAAAAGATAAGAGAGAAGAGAGAAGCTGCTCTAATCTAAATAATACACAGGCAGTGTGCATAAAGGGGCCTGGAAGGGTGAGTTCATAGCAGAACCACAACACTGAAGAACTTGGCTGCCTTCCAGACACAGGCCGAGAAGTCTGACAGGGGAAAGATACATTGATTTATTACAGAGATAGTGATAGCAGAAAGTGCTGCAGTAAAGCAGAACACATTAGAATAGCTTTTGGAACTTGTAGGATGATAAAAAAACAGGGTGCAATTTTTGTTACGGAGTCTCTTTAAAGTTTCAAAGGAAAAATATATACATTTAAAAACCCGCCGACTTTAACGGTTAATAGCAAAGCCTGCTTAAAATTTAGGAACACCAAATTCCCAGGGTATATTAAGGGGATCAGTGGGAATAAGAGGAACATTTTTTTTTTCAAAAAGACCTTATAGTTTTTGAGAAAATCGATTTTTAAGTTTCAAGGGCAAAAATGTCTTTTAAATGCGGAAAATGTCAGTTTTTTTTGCACAGGTAACAATAGTGTATTATTTTTATAGATTTCCCCAAGTGGGAAGAGTTTTACTTACTTCGTTCTGAGTGTGGTAAAAATATAAAAAAAAAACCACGTGGGGTCCCCCCTCCCAGACCTCTTTATCCCCTTGTCCCCCATGCAGGCTGGGATAGCCAGAATGCGGAGCACCGGCCGCGTGGGGCTCCGCACCCTGACTATACCAGCCCGCATGGTCCATGGATTGGGGGGTCTCGGAAGGGGAGGGGCAGCCAAGCTTTCCCCTCCCTCTCCGAGCCCTTGTCCAATCCAAGGACAAGGGGCTCTTCTCCACCTCCGATTGGCCGGTGGAGGTGGAGGCCGCAATTTCCTGGGGGGGTTCATGGTGGCATCTGGGAGTCCCCTTTAAAAAGGGGTCCCCCAGATGCCCACCCCCCCCCTCCCAGGAGAAATGAGTATAGGGGTACTTGTACCTCTTACCCATTTCCTTTAAGAGTTAAAAGTAAATAAACACACAAACACTTAGAAAAAAGTATTTTAATTGAACAAAAAACATAACCACGAAAAAAGTCCTTTAATATTCTTAATTAACCATAGATACTTACCTGTCCCTTTAAATAAATGATCCCTTGCAATAGCCTCGGAAATGTTCTATCAGTTACAATGTAACAAAGTTATTACAATGTAACAACTTTGTTACATTGTAACTACGCCGCACCCAACGTCACTCGCCGCTCAGCCGCCGCATACACTTACGCGTCCTTACAGGACGCTAAGTCCCCGCCGGCTCCCGCTGTCCACCCCGCCCACATCTGTCACCCACATGTGGGAGAGGCGGGGAGGGCAGCGGGAGCCGGCGGGGACTTAGCGTCCTGCACGGACCCGACAGAGCTCTGAGCTTAATAGCTCAGAGCTCTCTAAGCATCTTTGAATTTGGGCTCCAAGGAGCACCATTGGTCCTTAGCAGACCAATGGGGTTCCTTCAAATCAGAAGGAACCCCATTGGTCTGCTAAGGACCAATGGGGCTCCTTGGAGCCCAAATTCAAAGATGCTTAGAGAGCTCTGAGCTATATAGCTCAGAGCTCTGTCGGGTCCGTGCAGGACGCTAAGTCCCCGCCGGCTCCCGCTGCCCTCCCCGCCTCTCCCACATGTCACCCACATGTCACCTACATGTGGGTGACATGTGGGTGACAGATGTGGGCGGGGTGGACAGCGGGAGCCGGCGGGGACTTAGCGTCCTGCATGGACGCGTAAGTGTATGCGGCGGCTGAGCGGCGAGTGACGTCGGGTGCGGCGTAGTTACAATGTAACAAAGTTGTTACATTGTAATAACTTTGTTACATTGTAACTGATAGAACATTTCCGAGGCTATTGCGAGGGATCATTTATTTAAAGGGACAGGTAAGTATTAATGGTTAATTAAGAATATTAAAGGACTTTTTTCGTGGTTATGTTTTTTGTTCAATTAAAATACTTTTTCTAAGTGTTTGTGTGTTTATTTACTTTTAACTCTTAAAGGAAATGGGTAAGAGGTACAAGTACCCCTATACTCATTTCTCCTGGGAGGGGGGATGGGCATCTGGGGGACCCCTTTTCTAAAGGGGACTCCCAGATGCCACCATGAACCTCCCCCCCAGGAAATTGTGGCCTCCACCTCCACCGGCCATCAGAGGTGGAGAAGAGCCCCTTGTCCTTGGATTGGACAAGGGCTCGGAGGGGGGGGGGGGGGGGAAAGCTTGGCTGCCCCTTCCCTTCCGAGACCCCCCAATCCATGGACCATGCGGGCTGGTATAGTCAGGGTGCAGAGCGCCACGCGGCCGGTGCTCCGCATTCTGGCTATCCCAGCCTGCATGGGGGACAAGGGGTTAAAGAGGTCTGGGAGGGGGGACCCCACGTCGTTTTTTTTTTATATTTCCCACACTCAGAACGAAGTAAGTAAAACTCTTCCCACTTGGGGGAATCTATAAAAATAATACACTATTGTTACCTGTGCAAAAAAAACTGACATTTTCCGCATTTAAAAGACATTTTTGCCCTTGAAACTTAAAAATCGATTTTCTCAAAAACTATAAGGTCTTTTTGAAAAAAGATTTTTTTCCTCTTATTCCCACTGAACCCCTTAATATACCCTGGGAATTTGGTGTTCCTAAATTTTAAGCAGGCTTTGCTATTAACCATACAAATCGGCGGGTTTTTAAATGTATATATTTTTCCTTTGAAACTTTAACATCGATTTTCTCAAAAACTATAAGGTCTTTTTGAAAAAAAAAATTTCCTCTTATTCCTTCTGATCTCCTTAATATATTCTCCAAATTTGAGGCTCTCAGCAATTAAGGGGGCTTTGCTATTAACCCTTAAAGTCGGCGGCTACCTAACATTGATCCATGCGTCAACTTTTCCGCTTGGGAGCATTGCATTACGCATTAATTGCTAGTAAGAAATTATGCATAAGCCAATAACGTAACAACCTGCATTACGGTATTCTTACGCGTAATTGCGTAAGGGCCATGCGTAATTACAGACATGAACCGTAAATAAATGTCTACGCCGTAAGCGTAATTCCGTAATGCGTAATAGCGTAAAATTACGCGTAATGATCCGTAAGCGTAGTTTTTTCCATTACGCCCAGCACTAATTAAAAGTGGTTAAAAACAGTTTTAAAAAGTTTGTTAACAAAATGGCCACCAAAACAGGAAGTAGGTTGATGTACAGTATGTCCACACATAGAGAATATATCCATACACAAGCAGGCTGTATACAGCTTTCCTTTTGAATCTCAAGAGATCATTTGTGTGTTTCTTTCCCCCTGTTCTCATGCACTGAAGTTTCAGGCTGCTTGTTTCTTCCTGCAAACAGCTTTGCCCTTGTCTGTAATTCTTCAGTATGTGAAAGCCCAGCCAGCTCAGAGGACGATTTATCCAGCTTGTAAAAGATAAGAGAGAAGAGAGAAGCTGCTCTAATCCTAAATAACACACAGGCAGTGTGCATAGAGGGGCCTGGAAGGGGGAGTTCATGGCAGAACCACAACACTGAAGAACTTGGCAGCCTTCCAGACACAGGCCGACAAGTCTGACAGGGGAAAGATACATTGATTTATTACAGAGACAGTGATAGTATAAAGTGCTGCAGTAAGCCAGAACACATCAGAATAGCTTTTTGAACTTGTAGGATGATAAAAAAAAACAGGATGCAATTTTTGTTACGGAGTCTCTTTAAAGTAAAACTGAAGCAAATAAATAAAACAAATCAGATACTTGCATATGGAGGGGGGAGCCTCTGGATCATATAGAGCCTTCCATTTCCCCTCTGTGCCAGCTTTCCAGCGCTACCACCCTTGCTCCATGTATTTGGCCAACTGGTTGAGTATTCTTTCAGGGACCCTTGAAACACTTGTGTGTCAGAGTGATTCTGTAGCCTTTCAAGGACTCCGTACTGCACATGTTCAAGCATGCACATGTGTAGCACGGCGCCAGCTGGAAGCACTTAGAGACACAAGTGTTTGTGAAGCCTTCCGGGGGTCCTGAAGGGACCGATTTGAACAGGGGGCGACCCTGAAATGATTCCACCGAGAGAGGACAGGGAAGGCTCTGTAGGATCTCTTTAGATAAGAATCTGACTTTTTTTTTTTGTATCCACAACTGCATTTATCCTTGGGTACAATGGGAACATGTTTACAGGTGCCATTGCTGCAGAGGCTGCTGGTTCCCATCAGCAACCACAGTATTCTCAGCACAGGTTTAGCCATTAAGCAGCTTCTTGGCCTCTTCTTTTTTCGTTCAGTGGCTGCACTAGAAGCCTTAACCTCCTTGGAAGTATGATTCTTTTTGGTTTTTAGGCTTTAAAAGCGGGAAAAAAAAATCTCATGAGTCTTTTTTGACCCTATAGACCCAGTACTTTTGAGAGATCTGCAAAAGCCCCTGTACATTACTCACCTCACCGGGATCCACCTCCAAAATGGTCAAGAATTACTCCTGACCATTGTGCATGTCTGATCTGCAACTGCAGGAAATGTTTGAAGTTATTGCTGCCAATGGAGGTTCAACCAGTTATTAAATCCAAGTGTTCACATACTTTTTCTACCTGTACTGTGAATGTTCACATGGTGTATTCAATAAAAACATGGAAACATTTATTTGTGTGATAATAGCAGACTGTGATTGTCTATTGTTGTGACTTAGATGAAGATCTGATCACATTTTATGATCAATTTGTGCAGAAATCCATATAATTCCAAAAGATTCACATACTTTTTCTTGCTATTGTATCTGTGTTAAAGAACATGGAAATTTGATCAAGAAGTGTTGCCTTCCTGTAGGACTCCAGACAGGGGAGACAAGGCCCTCCCTGCTTCCTATCTAAAGTCATAATATTCTTTCCAAGCCTTGATTTCTTTTCTTGCCAAATATTCAATATTTTTTTATGTTGGGTGAAAAAAGAATATTTAGGGATGTGAGCTGGAAGGTTCCATAGTAAATACAGAACCTAAGGCAAAGCCATCATTTTTTATGCCAACCCTACCTAGCCAGGAGAATTCTAACTTATGCCTTTGAATTTTTGTGGAAGAGATTTTAACCTCTGTTTGCTTTATATAAAGTTTTCAATTAGAGATTGATGTTAATACCCAGATACTTTATACTGGTATATGACCATGTTAAAAGTAAAAAGGTAATTGGTTTCAAAGATTGTAATATTTTGGTTGAATATTGAGGGATTTGCTGTCGTTCAACCTGCACAACGATATTGTAGAGAATTCTGTTAAGTTGTTGTATACAAAGTTTAAAGAAGTAGGTGAGTTTGTGATTGAAATAATTATTTCGTCTGCAGAGAGTCTTATTTTTTTATTTTATTTTTTTTCACAAGAAAAAATGATTTTAAATGTCTTTTGGTTAATGACGATGCCCGCAATATTTATATTGCTACAGATGGTTTCTGCTAAAGGTTCTATGAGAAGTATAAAAATTAATGGGGACAGGGGATATCCCTGCCTTGTCCAATTTTTAATTTGAAAAGGCTTGGAGAGAAACCCTACATGGCAAGCCATGACTGAAGGGTTTTGATACAGTTTTAACATAGCTGTTTGGTTGAAGCCTGATAGTCCAAATTTATCTTAAAACTTTCTGTCAGTACAGCCAGTTAGTTGTATCAAATGCCTTCTCTACATCCAATGATAGGGGCAGAAAAGGTGTTTGTCATTGTTCTAAATGTTCAATGACGTTGATTGGCTTCCTTGTGTCTTTAGAGGCCTGTCTCCCTGCTACGAAACCCACTTGATTTGTATTAAATAAGAGGGTAATGATTCTTGGTAATCTGGTTTTGGAAAAGATTTTGAGATTGGAACTGAGCAGAGAGATTGGTCTATAATTGGCTGGATTTGTTGTATCTTTCCCTGACTTGTTTGTTATGATTTTCATGCATTCAAATATTCATTCATTCATCGGGGAAGCCTCCTAGAACCACCACTGTGTCAAAGGCCTGTGTGATCATTTCTGGGTGTAGAATAAAAAAAAAAAGTTAAGTCTAATCCCAGTGATTTACTAGCTTTGAGAGATTTAATAGTGATTTTTTTTTTATTTCATTCATAGAGAAGGGGCTGTTTAGATTGATTTTCTGGTCCTGTAAGATTTTTGGTAATTTAATTCTGGCTAGGAAGTTATCAATTTCTGAGTCAATAGGTTGGTGAGTATTGGGATCTCTATGTATATTGTATAAATCTGCATATACGTCGCTTAATGGGTCTGCAATCTGTTTTGAGTCAGTGTATTATTCCCGGAGAAGGGTGTTAGAGTTTCTTGATAGGTTTTTTATGTTTGTCTTTGATTTTTAAGGCTATAAATTGACCTGCTTTATTGGTATTTGAGTACTGTTGTAAATTTGTCGAGTTATTTGATAATAATTATGTTCTGACAAGGACTTAAGAGCTGATCTCAGGTCCATTAATTTCAGATACTTTTTATCCAAGGAGTGGTGTTCATGTTCTTCCTTTTTCTGTTAAATCTTTTGATATCACCTCATCTATGTTTTCAACTTGTGCTTTCTTTGAGTGAAATTAAAGGGACCCTGAGCAGTCAAAAAATTAAATTGGTACTTACCTGGGGCTTCCTCCAGCCCACCATAGGCCGCGAGGTCCCTCGGTATCCTCCTGGCTCCTCTCCCAGTCCCACTAGCAGTTCAGTTACCGGCGACTTTTGGGCTGAAAGTCGGCCGGTTCCTCTTCAACGGGGGACGCTCCACGTCATCACACCGGCCGCTACACGTCATCGCGTCAGCCGGAGTGACAGTCTTGCACATGCGTGGTTCAGAGTTAGAAAACCGCGAATGCACAGTACTGTCACTCCGGCTGGTGTGATGACATGTAGCGGCCAGTGGGATGATGTGGAGCATCTCCATTCAGAAAGAACCAGCCAACCTTCAGCCCGAAAATTTCCGGTAACCGAGCTGCCAGCGGTACCGGAAGAGGTGCCCGGAGGACACCGAGGGACCTCGCGACCTACAGTTGGCTGGAGGAAGCCCCAGGTAAGTAACAGATTCATTTTTTTTTACTGCTCAGGGTCCCCTTTAATCAATATGCTTCTCAAATATGCCTTGCAGGTACTCCACATTGTAATATTATTTGTCAGCAGTGTCATTCAGCAGAAAAAGAATACACATTTTAGATTGCTTATTGTATTTGGGACTTGTGTGGGATGTTGAATAAGATGTCCGTCCTTCAGTTTTTGCTTAAAAAATGCAGTAGGCCTTAACGTTTGCAGGAAAAATTTGAATTGAGCGATTTCTGTCTGAAATTGCGATTTTGATTCACGATTTCCCTTAAATCAAGCTTTGTTCCCACCCCCTGTCCCTGTTTATTCCTCTGTCTCTCTTTGTGCCCCCTTTGCCTCTTTATGCCTCCTCTGGGTCTCTCTTTTGCCCTCTTTGTGTCTCTGTATCCGCTCTCTTCCTGTGTCTCTCTCTGTGCCCTGTGTCTTGTATGTCTCTCTGTGCACGCTCTGTCTGTGCCCACTCTGTCTCTCCGTGCCTCCTCTGTCCCCCAAGGTGCATCAGTGCTGGACATAGCTTCCAGCACGAGTCCAACGATGCCCGCCCATCCACTTCGCCTTCTGCAGGCTTGAATGCACGGAATACTTCCTGTATGTCATGTGACATACTTCCTGTATGTCATGTGACATACTTCCTGTATGTCATGTGACATACTTCCTGTATGTCATGTGACATACTTCCTGTATGTCATGTGACATACTTCCTGTATGTCAAGTGACATACAGGAACCCGGAGTTTTATCAAACACAGGATCAGGCAGATGGCGAGGACGGACAGCGTTGGACTCGTGCGGAAGGTATGTCCAACGCTGCGGGCTGCACGTGCCAGGACTTTGGGGAAGTTTGAAGCCGCTTCTTCAAAGTTCCACCATGTTTAAATGTGATCGTGATAATTGCCGCTTTGACGATTCCGAAATTGTGATCTTGGTGATCGTGATTTCGGTTTAAATTAGATTTATCTTTCAGGCCTAATCTGCAGACATTGGTCCAGTATCTCAAGAAAAAGTGGGGCATGGCCTGACCATGTAATAGAGCCTATTACTGTGCCTTTTATACCATACAAAAGTACAAAATCTACCAGAAAGTAGTCTATATAGGAATGTATTTTATGTACTTGTGAATAAACACTGTAGTCCCTCTCTAATGTATAGAGACATCTCCATGAATCATGTAATTCTGAGGTAGAACTAGCTCTTCTGGAGCTTAAAGTTGAGTGTCCCAAGATGAGTCTACCAACATCTTGAAGTTTCCACTCATCAGGATTGGACCTAATCTTTTGGAGAACTTTGTGGAAAAAAAATGATCTGTCAATTGGTAAAAGTCCCTGAACTTGCAGGGGACATATTTCTTCCTCCTGCCCAACAGTGCTTTGATTTACTAGAGAAGCGGAGGCTTGTCAGCCAGTTTCTGTAGACTGATATGCAGGGGTAAATGCTTCGAGCCACAATGGCAGAGTCTTGTCACTGTGGAGAAAGAATTAAGTGGCCATCTTCTCTGGCAGAAGCCAACCCCTTACATTAGCATTGTTTGTTTTATTTTTATTTTCGTTTTAAAATGCACAAAAAGCTTAATTTGTCTAGAAAGAAAAAAAAAATGCATAGATTGTTTAGGTGTGATAAGTAGTGATAAAGTTATTGCCGAACGAATGGGGGAACTCTGAAATGGGAAAATTAAGGTTTTAAGGGGACAACCCTTAAAAATGTTGGGACTTTTTACACTTCTCCTCTTGTTTCCAAAATTCATTCAGAATGGTTTCATTTTATAGTGTATTTACATGAGAAAACTAAGCATTATTCTACATTCTAAGTGCAAATTCAAAAGGGGTGAAAACAAAAATGATGATGGATAAAAAAGGAAAACCTTAATTGTATACATGTACTAATTAGCCATACAAATAGCCATCTAGCCATCAGTGTAAAATTTAGGAAAAAGTTAGAAAATTTAGGCAAATGTTACCATCAATTATTACACCAATAAACAGCTTCTTTATTTGCAACTTGTTAATAACTTATTACAGCTAATTACACATAATGCCAATAATGGCAGCAGGACATGACTACTGCGCTAGTGTTTGCAAACTATAAGGTATAGATAAAAGGTGGCTCCATTCCTAACCACACATAAATCACCTTTCTCATCCCTTTTCCAAGTCACAGGTTGTTTTTATAAATAAAGATATGCCTGCTTTCTACAGAGAGGTTTATTCTCTTGCTGGTTGTGTTTTCCTTTCATTTGGAGAATCCAAAAGCCTGTTATCCTAAGACAACATAAGGATCATTGTTGTCGCTAAAGGAAGGCAGGTGTTTGGGTTTCATTTGATTGCTAAACTTCCCTTTTGTTGCTCATGCACAGAACGTCATTAGCTTGTATCTCTCACTCGTGTTCCATTGAACAGCATCCAAATTTCTAGTTGATATTATGAATCCTAATCAATGGTTGTTAGCTAGGCCTTCTCATGTCCTCTGCTTGTAGCAGTATTGAGCAATTATTTGTTATGGGTTCATAAAAGCAATTATGGTGAGGCAATTTTGTTAATTTAAAGTTATGTGCAAGGAAGTAGATTATTGGGCTTCTTTAAAGGGTTGTTGCATTTGAAATAGCAGCTTTTGGAAGAGGCCAAAGATTGAAACAACATTGTCTTGCAATGTCATTTGAATTATGACTAGTAATTATAGGCGGTCTTAAAATAGGATGAAACTTAAATACCGTATCATGTGTAGTCTGAAGCATTAAACACAGCATAAAAAAGTTGTTGGAAGGGTTAATACTGAAACTTCTGCTTCACTAAGACGCTAATTGATAAGATTGCTTTTGCCGTGCCAAAATATCAGATTGATTTGAGCAATGCTTAGGGCTTATTTCTATTAGAAGTCGGCACCATTTCTGATTTAGCCGCAGCTCCCATTCTGCTGCTTAGTTGCAGCATGAATTGCTAAGCTGTGTCATGCATGGCTATAGTGATTCAGCTCTGCAGCATGCCGTCTAGATTTTTACCGGAGTGTGATCTGGTACAGCAGGCCATGTAATAGCCACAATTTCCCCGCCCCTCTTACCTGCGGGGAAACACTGTAGATTTGGCCTGGATTTGGGCATAATGGAAATTAACCTTGGCGACTAAATCTGGCCTGGGCCAGTTTTGTGCAGCCTGGGGCGCATTCTGTGGGCCACATTCCCAACATGTCTGGCCTTTTCCTCTCTCTGTCCCCCCTCCCTCCCTGCAGAGTCACGAGCGGGTGATTGGTGGGGGTTTACTTACCTACATAGCGCTTTCTGCGTCGCGTCTCCTTAGAAACAGGCCATCACATGACACGCGTCACATGACACACCAGTCTACCACACTGCCTGCCTATTGGCAGGCCAGATGTACAGCACATGCGGGCCGTAGTTTGCCCAGTGCTGGACTACATGATGCAGAATGGCTTCTGCTGTATCTGGAGTGCAAAGAAATTTGTCTTTGAACTCTGGTAATTTGTCCTGCAGCTGGCAGTGCAGTCAGTTGGCTTCAGTGATGTGTAAATCTATCAAGTGAAATAATATCAGTCTGTTTTCTGTTTGGTTTTTTTGTGTGTGTTTCAAAAACAAAATTGTATTTTTGAATTTCATATCTTAAAAAGACTTCTGAGGCCACAAAATTAATGTAGTTTTACTTACCTGGGGCTTCTTACAGTCCATAGAAGTCATATGAGTCCCTCGCTGCAGGTCTGGTACTCTCCAGGGTCCGCTGGCAGCTTCTAAGGATCATCGGCCCCTAATGGGTCAGTGCCTCCTGCGCGAGTGCAAGCCCCACGCAAGGATACTCCAGCTGATGATGGGGGTGCGTTCACGTGCAGACAGAATTGTCGGGGGTCAGCTATCTATAGAGGTTTCCAGCAGGACCCTGGAGAGGACCGTAGCACTTGATAAAGACTGCACTGTTACTTGAAATAAACTGGCCAATTGGCCTAAATCCAGGTAGAGACTCAGTCTTGTAAGAAGAGACAAGTGGTCAGCACTATGTGACAGTGAAATTAACAAGCAGACAGACTAGGAATGTTTAAGCTGGGCTCACCCAATGGTTCCACATTTCCAATTGTCCAATATAACAAGATAGAGAAGAAAGTCCGGCACTGCAGTGTATGAACAGCATTTATTCCATAACGGATCCACAGCCATCCCTGTCACCTAATGGTAGGACTGTTGAGTTCTTCATAAACTGCGTAATGCACTGATGTTTTTGGTCCAGTCCGTTATGGAATAAATGTGGTTTACTTTCTGTAGTGCCAGACTTTCTTCTCTATATTGACTCTAGGAGACCCAGTCTTTCTGTCACTGCATTGAAGGTACACTCTGAATGGATACAGGTGGTGGCTGGTTTGACTCCCTGGTGTTGCAAACAATTGGGTTGCAGCCTTGAGAATATTCTCTATTGCTTTGCTCTGCATCATTTGGTCAGAAGCAATGTAGTGGGTGTTGGACATTGCTTTAAAATGTTTAGAACCATAATTACACTGTTGATGTGGTGTGGATGTCATGTTCCGCTAAAAAACAGTGGCCTCAATTCACTAAGCAGTTTAGACTAGTCTACTGATGGTTTTTAGTCTACTGATGGTTTGGTCAGTTGCATTAAAGGGGAATTCGCTATTACCAAATGTTTTAGACCTGTTTTTAGATCTGGTATAAAACATTAGGTAATTAGGTCGGTAAAGCAAGGGAAATTATCAAAATATGCAATTCACAAACAAGTAGCTATGACTGACATCCTTCTCCTTTGATGAGCGCTCCTCTGCATAGAAGTAAACTCCTGCATAATTAATTCAAAAGGTTCCTGTAACGATTGGCCATGCAGATCGTGGTCGTGACTGGAACCAGACTGGCAGATCCACGATCTCTGCATGGCAATCGTTTTGGTTTAAACAAAACCAGAAGATCACGATTGAAATACTGACGTCTGCACAACAGAGTAGAATAAATGTGTTTATTTACAATAATGCAAGTGTACAAATGCAGATCACCATACACATACAATCGTACAATCTAACAACGCGTGGTGCACCACAAATACCAGAACCCTGACTATCTATCTATACAAATATATACAGCAACACACACAATATGAGAATATATACAATAATACAATATATACAGACACGTCTCAGTACAATCAGCACACAGAAGAATAGTCAGACTAGCAAGGATCAATACCAGGAGTTCAGAATATAAGAACAGAGTTCAGGAGCACAGGAAGGTTAGCCAGAGTCACAACCCTGCAAGGAATCAACCAAAATGACCTAGCAATGTGCTGCTAGGAAGTCCGGCCTTAAATATGCAGCACATTGCTCATGTGACTGACCAGAATCTTTCACAGTTCCATCTTCTGGTGAGCCGAGGAATTGCACCGCTCCCAGCAATATGAGAGCCATCTGCTGGTAGACAGCGGAAGTCCACCTCAAGTTCCTTAGTGCTCCCACCAGCAGGATGACACAGGCACAGATCATTACAGTTACATTCTCACATCTAAAATACCTCACATAATTACTTTACTGACAGAAATCAACTGATCTAATCTCTGTCAGAAAAAGTGGGTGTGGTTACTCCTTGTTTGTCTTTGTGAGTTGTGTAATTACGGAATGTTAGACCAGGTCTAAAGACAGGTCTAAAACATTACACCAAACCATCAGTAGACTAAAAACCAACTGTAGACTAGTCTAAACTGCTTAGTGAAATGAGGCCAATGTGATAGATGTGTGTGCAGAGCCAGAGGTTAACTGTTTAGTTAGTTATCATTGCAACACCCATCGCAACTATCTGTTGGATGGATTACTGATCTGAATGCTGTGTATGGTGGCTTGTGGGGTATAGCAGCAGTGTTGTTTTAGAGGGACACTTAAGGCACCTGAAAAAAATGAGTTTTACTCACCTTGGGCTTCTACCAGCCCCCTGCAGCAGTCCGGTGCCCACGTAGACTCGCTCTGATGCTCCTGGCTTCGCTGGCAGCCACTTCCGGTTTTGGCGACAGGAGCCGACAGGCCGGGAACGCGAGTAGCAGCATAGAGGGCGCTATTACGGCCAGGAACATGAAGAATCACTCGCGTTCCCGGCCTGTCAGCGCATGTCGCCGAAACTGGAAGTGGCTGCCGGCGGGGCCAGGCGCATCAGAGCGAGTCTACGTGGGCACCGGACTGCTGCAGGGGGCTGGTAGAAGCCCCAGGTGAGTAAAACTCATTTTTTTTCAGGTGGCTTAAGTGTCACTTTAAAGGACATCTGAAGTGAGAGGAATATGAAAGCTACCATATTTATTTCCTTTTAAGCAATATCAGTTGCCTGGCAATCCTGCTGATCCTCTGCTTGTAATACTTTAAGCCATAGACCCTGAACAAGCATGCTGCAGATCTGGTGTTTCTGACATGTTTGTCAAATCTAACAAGATTAGCTACATGCTTTTTTTTCTGTTGTGATTCAGACACAAATGCAGCCACATAGATCAGCACGGCTGCCAGGTAACTAGTATTGTTTAAAAGGAAATGAATGTTAGCCTCCATATAATTCTTGATTCAGGTTCCCTTGAAAGTACTGTAATAGGCTTTGCCGGTTTTCCTCCAGGGCATCATTGTTGAATGATAGGCAGTTTACAATTAGGTTGTTACGGCTTCTCAAGCAACTCAGGATATCTGATGTTATCGTTCACGGGGTGCAGCCACAACAGCATGTCAAATACTGTGTCGCGGTTGAGTGGGTATCAGACCAAATATTCCAGAGCTTTAACAGTTTGATACTTAGAATAAGGTGTGGAGAACATAACCCTGTGACTTATTGAAGCAGAACCCCCTGAAAACGTGATTAGCTCCCCGGAATACATGTACTTGTTGATATAAAAGTCTGGTTATTGGAGAAGGGAGTGCTCTTTATTAATGGTACAGTTGTAATGATTCTTGAACTAAAGTAGCAGCAGTGTGCGCCTTCCACTTGCAGTTAGCTGCTGCTTATGCACTGATAAAACAAAAAGCAGTCCTCTAATGAGAACTGCAAAACAACTCCAGCGACTGATAAAACGCTGTCAGCAGGGTTTTTGTCTAGGAAAAAATCAATACCTGACAACATTATCAAATTAAAAACTGTATATCTTTTTCCTAACCTGTCAAATAGCTGTAAGCTTCATACAAACATATGTGCTGCTTAAAGCAAAACTCTATGAAAAATACTAGATGCATACACATGCAAGAGCTGATAAATTAATCCACAGATAATAATTTAACATGAATCCCAAATACTGCTCAAGGTACAAAGCCACAGCATAGGAACATACCGCTGTATGTTATGGGGTATTGTCCAAGCATTTTAGATGAGCTCAACGTTTTAGTCGTTCTGAGCTTTACAAATGCACTAAATCCTCTCTGACCGTTTCAATATTTTGGCAAATGATAATACATAGAAATAACTGTTTACAGAGGTGTTTAGGTCACTGGAAAAGCTGCTTTGCCAGTATATTACAGCTGTTGATGAGATGGGAGTGATTACTCTTAACTATGCATACACATACCAAGCATGTAAATGTGTAAGATGCCTCCTCTGAGGCAGGTGGTTACAGGTGGTCCCTATGGGTACAGAGTTTGTATTTAACCTATGCTTATTATATGTCTTTGGCTAAATTATAGTAGCTATTACCAATCCCCTTAATATTTTTGTTTTCTCAATGTTCAATAGTAATCAAAGAACAGATAACCCCTAAATTGGCTAATTCAATTCATTTTTAGGGGGATTTTTCCCTCTGTCCCTTCCAAACTGTGATGGCCATTCCAATCCCTCTGTCCCCTTCCAAGTGCAAAAGCCATGCCATTTCCTCTCTTCCCTCCAAATTACAAAAGCCATTCCATTCCCTGTGACGCTTCTGAGCTGTAAAGGCGTGATGTCATAAGGTTTTGCTTCCGGCTTGCCTTAGCCTTTGTATACGGATTCAAAATGTCCTCCCATTTATTTTTGATAAACAGATGTGCGAGTCTTAAATCTTCCCAACCATGTGAGATCCTCTACCTGCCTAATTTATCCCTCTACATTCCTACCAATCCAAAAAGCACCAATAAATTGTCCAACAAGATGCTTGGCTCTACATATGTGTGCATAGAAATACCTTGCTTTTCTCCCACTGCATTATAAGTAGCATAGCCAACATGCCGATAGTTTCCGATCTCTGTGAAATAAAATGATTCATATTGTTCATGCAGTTACTCGATTGTGCTTGCAGGTCAATTTATTTGGCCATTTTATGTTGGTTTGGGCATTTGTGGCTTCTAACATCTCCCTCCTGAAAAGCTACAAATTGTAGACAGACAGCTGTTGCTTCTACTGTTTAATTCATGGTTGTCACAAATCACCCAATGGGAAGTGTTTTTATGGGCTGGCTCCTAGCACTGATCAATACCGAGGAGTTCTGGTGCACCTGCTTCCCTGTGTATGATTACACGCCATATGAGGGTGCACAGGGGTACTCTCTGGATGAGGGGAGCTGCAGCATGCTCAGAATAATGTGTTGGTAATTAGCATTGCACCATATCTGTACAGAAGTATACTCTTTCATCATGTCATTACCTATTTTAATTTAAGCAAGCCATCTGTCTTCAGAAACTTCCTGTCTCCTGTTCCATTTGCTGAACTCCGTTTTGCTAACAACTCCCTGTGTGACAATTTAGGTTACAGGGAAAAACTTTAACTTTATTTTCTTGCTAATAATGAGGCTGATGCTCCCATATTTTACACTAATGGCCAGTGCTGAAGTCCAAATTTTATTTTCACTTAGAATCTCCCAAAGCCCTTAAAAATTATAATGCATCTTAATTGAATATAATCAGATTTATAGATTTAGTGAACAGTCTCCCTGCAATTGTTTTGCCTAGCAGAGGGAACAAATGTTGTTTGGGGAACACAGTTCTTTTCATCTGAGATCTTGCACCAGTTGTAAGCTTTACAGGGACTAATGATTGTGATTGTGTCATTCTTCAAGTTGTATTTTCCCCAAACTGAAATCTTAGAAGATGGAATGGGGCTAATGTTGCATAGTTAAATTATGGAAGATGAAACATAATGTGCCCATTAAGTTTAACCATTTGAGTCTCGCTGCATTTTAATCCAGAGGAAAGAAAAGCAACAAGGGCAGAAAATAGCACCCTGATTTCCCCCCCTTTCCATGTTTTATGCAGTCATTTGAGAGCACTTCCCATTAGGAAGTCAGTCATGTAAGCCTACGATCCTTTCTTGCAAGGGTGGCACTTTCAGCAGTGCGGGTGTTCACAGCTTGAGAGAAACACTCACTCTTTAGCTCTGTCCCCTGCTACCGAAATATTAACTCTTTGTAGCCAGCACTGCAACTCAGTGATTACTGCTGTGGGGATGATGGTGAAATAGGGGAAGGAGTGTGAACAGCTTTCAATTACGGTATATGCTCTGCTCTCTGTTGCTCTTATCATGCAATGTTTGAATTGAAGAATATATATATATATATATAACAACCCCCCCCCCACACACACACACACACACACACACACTCTCTCTCTCTCTCTCTCTCTCTCTCTCTCTCTCTCTCTCTCTCTCTCTCTCTCTCTCTCTCACTCACTCACTCACTCACTCACTCACTCACTCGCGCACACACACACACGCACTCACACACACTCACACACGCACTCACACTCACACTCACACTCACACTCACACTCACACACACTCACACTCACACACACTCACACTCACACTCACACACACTCACACTCACACACACTCACACTCACACTCTCTTTATAGGCATGTTTGGGACACATTGATAGTCCCACAAATCCATGTAAAGCCATCTTGTTTGCTGTCACTTTCTATGACTCACAGCTTGTAGCCCCTGTGCCCTCTTAAATGGTTTCAAAGCCTCGTCTTGGAACACCTGCCAGCAATATGATACTGCTGATAACCGTCCTTAGTTGAGGTCAGGAATTGGCAGCATAGGGTCTTTATTCCCTGTAAAAGATTTTACACAGTGTAAATTCAGATTTTCCAGCACAGTAGACATGAATAAAAGCAGGCTTTATAGATTAGCAAACGGGACTAGCAGCTGCTGGTGCTGTGTGGAGCATGTACATGGTTTGGATCAGCTTCTGATTGCACGATTCTTGCTACACAATAAAACTTGTAACTATGGCATGTGGGTAACAAATAAATATGAAAAAGTCTTCTCTTTCCTGAAGCACTCCAGCTATTTGGGAAATAAACTCAAGGTAACTTCACTGACCATAAGAGGCCCCTCTAACATCTGTGTAGGTATACAAATATCAGTAACTGCAAATAACTGATTACTAAGTTTGCATAGTGCCCGCATTTTTTGCACAAGGATTTGCGCAAGTCACATCACTTTGGGGGTGAGAGGTGGGATCCCTCTTTTGGTGTGATTACCATAATTATTACTACAGTATTCAGATCAAGGTGTTGTGCCAAGGTGAACAGATTGTCACGGGCTAGGTCTGTCACAACTCCACTGCCTGCACCTCTGCCCCTTCTGGCCCTGTCCTCCCTCAGCTCTCCTTGGTGTCTCTGCCCCTCCCTCGTCATGCGCAGTAGCGACACACACACACACACACACACACACACACCACACACCACACACCACACAACACACACAACACACACCACACACACCACACACACCACACACACACACCACACACACCACACACACCACACACACCACACACACACACCACACACACCACACACACCACACACACACACCACACACACACACCACACACACACACCACACACACACCACACACACACCACACACACACCACACACACCACACACACCACACACACACACACCACACACACCACACACACCACACACATACACACACACACACACACACACACACACACACACACACACACACACACACACACACACACACACACACTATTATATAGGATGTGGGCACGTTTGGGCTGATCACTAGGGGTGCCGCTGCCAGAACAAATCCCCCCCCCCCCCCCTTCCTTCCCAATGCTTCTGCCACTTATAGTGCCCTTTAAAGTTGTTGTGCTCCCACATGCAGATTTGCAAGCAAAGTATAGTACTTTGTCATGATTTTCCGCCATGATTTTCCTGTATAAATCGTTGGTTGTTGCGATAAAAAATATCAGTTAAATATATAATTTAGGAGACACACACAGTGATATTTGAGAAGTGAAATATTGGTAAAAATTAGATAATTTTCTGCAGCTATATACAACCCTATTCTCACACTGAACCCTCCCACTACCGATGCCTAACCTTAACCACCCCCAAAGCCTAACCTTAACCACCCCCAAAGCCTAACCTTAACTACCCATCCCCCAGGCCTAACATCAACCACATATCCCCACACTTAACCTTAACCACCCCCTACCACTAATCACTGCAAAATACACAATTTTGGGGGCTCTGCCATAGGCACCCATTGAAATACCGGCATGGAGTGATAATTTTCAGGATATGACCAAATCCATACAGGAGATTTCAAGCATATTAAATAAATCACTGTATATACCAGAATATACAGTTAATGTAAGTGAAGTGTCAGATATTGCAAAACCAATATTTTCATTGTGTGTTTCTAAAAAAAAAAAAAGTATGTTTTTGGGCACCTAAATTTTAAGTTCAGCGACCGCTAGCCGCTACTTTGTATTTGTGTAAATGGCGGCGCCCATTTTGTCTACTAGCGGCTGGCGCTCAAATTGTGTGCTTCTGTGTAATAACTGCTTGCCTTTTAGCACATCCAACAATACCACCTGCAGGCAATCCACCCGCTTTGTTCAGTCTTGTTAAACAGCTGTAGTTCTGAGATCAGAATTGTCCACTCTGACTGGCCTTCACAGGCGGGACACTTCCTTTTGCTGTTCGTCTCTCTCCCAGCTAATATAGACTTCAGTTTGACATCCGTTTAACATCAGGTCAACATCATTTAATATTCTTCTCTTGGGGTGTATCACAGTTTGCAGTTTACTAGTATAGTTAGAGCATGAACTGATGTCAGTCTTTTAGTGGGCACTCCTCAGTCTGGGGACAGTGCTTACATAGTTGCTAACTCATAGTCTTAATTGAACTCCTCTATGAAATATTTTAGTTGTAAAATAGCATCGTGTTTGCCGTGAATCTGTGTAAGCTTACAAAGTGAATATGAATTGAACACAATCCATTCAGTCTTCACAAGCTCAAAAAAAAGTCCTTGGATGAACAGATGTGACTTTATCATGTCTTTAGCATTGGCAGGCTGTCACAGTGTTCTGTATTGTACCCATTTTGGCCCTCTGTGTGGTCAGCATGAAATTATGACTCTGGCTCAGTACTGTCATATTATAGCTCTGGGTGATTGGGGACGGATGCTGTATTATGGACAAGCCCTGAATTAGCCTGATTCACTGCTCCCCTCTCTGTCCGTCCTGTTGCGTTAACACGCTCCTGTGGACTGCATGCGCTTTTATGAGGCAATTAGGGTGGGTGTAAAAGAATCCTATTACTGAGAAGAGGCGGTTTGAAGGACAAGGGGATTGATAATACTCATTTAAAAGAGCTTGGGCTTTTTCCAGCCTTGTAGATGTAGAGCTGGATCTCTGGCTGTGCAGGAAGCTGTCAGTGTCTTGTACACAATATAATACGCCTGTGTAGGAAGATGATTTGGGCTATTAGATGCAAATTTGCACAACAAATCCCAGACTTACAAATGTTGATATGATCAAGTTTGTCTATTTGGTTGGGAGTTTTTCTTGTCTACTGCTAAGTAAATTATAATAGTTTCCGGTTTCGAACGTTAACTTCATCTCAAGCAACAGGTCCAAACATACCTACTAATCATTTAGAAGTCGAAGCTTTCAAAAGTTATTTATTTTTTTTGTGTGTGTCTACGGATAGAAATCCTTTTTCAAAAATGTGATCACATGACCTGAAGCTCCCGAGTTGAGAGTTTAAAAATATGATGATGATGCAAAACCATCGGTAACAGCAGCAGGCCATCCAACAGAGCGTTGGATGGCCTGCTGCTGTTACCGATGGTTTTGCATCATCATTTGAGCCGGTCAGTGAGATGCCAAGGATTCCAGCTTGCATGCAAATGCTATGCAGCTTGGAAAGCCAGTCCAGGGCCAGGAAGGCAGAGAAAAGCTTTTGAGTGCAAGAGGTAGATAATAAAAAAGTCAATAGTTTATATATTTTAAGTCTGGAACACTTGAGACTGTGTCATTGAGCAGAGACAATAAAACATAATATCTACTGTTTGTTTTTAAACATAAAATAAAAATGTGATATTTAAAAAGTAATTCTTTGGAGTAAGAGGAGAACTACTATTGTTTATCTCCTCAGTTTATTTTCACTTTAGTTTCTTTTTAGGGAACATTCTAGAAAACCGGCAGGGAAGGAAATATTGAGCACACCTTGACAGTTATCCATAAAAGCCATGCAACATGACTGGCTGGCTGTTGTGTTGATCCTGTGCCTTTATTACTTATGGTGGCCACTAATGATCCAATCTTTTTCATCCAATCTTGCCAAATCTATGTAGTATAAGGGTAAATTGAGTGAATATTCTGAATGGATAATTCAGGCAGTTACCTTATATTACATAAAAATGGTAAGATTGGTTGAAAAAGGTGGATCATTAGTGGCCACCATTAGAGTAACAATATCAGTTGCTTGCTCATCTTTCATGCATCAGTAGTGCCTGAATCACACACCTGAAACAAGCATACGGCAAATGCAGTCAAAGGTAAGTCAAATTTCTGATTTGCATGTTTGTTCATGGTCTATGACTGAAAGTATTAAAGGCAGATGACCAGCAGGGCAGCCAGGCGATGTGCATTGGTTAAAAGAAAATAAATAGGGCAGCCTCCATAACCTCTCAGGTTAGTTGTCCTTTAAAGGACACCTGAAAAACCCATATAGCAGCCAACTGGAATTCCGCAAATCTCTCTTCTCTTCAAGTGGTAAATACAATTAATACCACGTTAACTTGTGAGCGTATTAGGGGCCATTTACACTATGAAGCAATGGGAGTGTGGCTACCAAGCTGCATCACATCACTTCCGCTGTCGTTCGCATCACTTCCGCATCGGGAGATGCGGAAGTGTATGGAGGGGACGGCAGGCGGATTCGGCTGTGCGAGAATCTGCCGCAAGCTACAGATTCTCGGATCGCTCCGCACGCAATGGAAACATTGTTCCATTGCTGTGCATTGGTTTCAGGCCACCCGCAGTGCAATGCTGCTATGTAGCCACATCACACGGCATGTAATGGAAACGGGCCGTTAATGCTCTAGTAGGAGATGGGATGCTTCATCTCCAGATGGTATGGGGCTCTTGAATATCTAAAGGCCTCTCTAGAGGTATTCAAAATCAGTTGACTCTGGCTGAGGTTGCTTGCAAGACCCCCCTCCCCCCATTGAATCCGTGACCCCGCCCCTTGTTGGGAGATGACCTTGAAACAAACCTATAAATCCTTATATTTATAGAGAATGTCTCATCACCTGCATTATTGAGCTGAGTTCATTTCACATTGTTTTGCTAGTTACTGTGCCTGAATTGTACGCTTACTACATTTTTTTTTAATGTTTTTAATTTGCCTTTACTATTTTGAATACTATGTTATACCTTATATGATGTCTGCAGCCCATGTGGGGTCTATTAATTAGTATTTATATAGCGCCGACATCTTACGCAGCACTGTACAGAGTATATATTGTCTTGTCACTCAGGCTACTTACACACCAGGATGTTGCATTTAGGGGACGTTATAGGGCACATAACGTGCCCCTAACTCAATGCCTGGTGGTGTTGGAGCAGGACGCTACCAAGAGCCGCGTTTACAAGCAGCTCTTGGTGTGCCTGCTCTGTCGGTGGCGCTGCGGAGACCACGTGAGCGGAGCTCTCCGCATCACGTGGTCCCGCCAGCCAATCAGCGGCCGCTCCTGGAAGTAAACACTGCAAGTGCAGTGAATATAAAGTAGCCATGTGCCTGGCTACGTAGCGGTCTCTCCACGCCTCCTCTCCACCCCTAAAATAAAAAAAAAACACCCGTACTGAGCATGTGCAAACAGTCTAACACGGCTTAGCCGCGTATAAAGTACTGCATGCAATACGTTGTCTGGTGGCGCATCGTTACTATGTAACGCAACGTGGGCACTGTGAACAGCCCATTGATTTTTCATTGTTGTGCGGTGGGGGTGCGTTACAGGCTGCTCTAACATGCGCCTGTAACGTCCCACTGTGAAAGCAGCCTAACTGTCCCTCCGAGGGGCTCACAATCTAATCCCTACCATAGTCATATGTCTATGTATGCATTGTGTAGTGTATGTATTGTAATCTAGGACCAATTTAGGGGGAAGCCAATTAACCTATCTGTATGTTTTTGGGTTGTGGGAGGAACCCAGAGTGCCTGGAGGAAACCCATTTAGACACGGGGGAGAACATACAAACTCCTTGCAGATGTTGACCTGGCTAGTAAGCGAACCGGGGACCCAGCGCTGCAAGGCGAGAGCGCTAACCACTACGCCACTGGCTGTCTATGCAGAACCAGTGCATATTTTGTGTTTGCTGAAAATCTGGCACGTTAGCCCATATGCAGTTCACTTTTTCACCTGAGGGCTTGTTTCCACTGTTGCGACGCGATTTCGGCCGCATTCCGACGCTTGTAAAAACGCATGCGGATGCGTTTCCACATGCGTTTTTACCCGCGATTTCGCCTGCGATTTCGCATGGCAGGGTGCCATGCGAAATTAACCATGACACTGCCAGGGCTAAATAAAATTAAAAAAGGTGCGAAATCGCACGCGAAATCGCGGGTAAAAACGCATGTAACAAACGCATGCGTTTTTACTATTAAATACATTAGCGGCGATTCGCACGGATTCCCGACGCAGGCAAAATCGTTGGCTCTTTTGTGCGTTTTTTTCACGCTGAAAAAAACGCACCTCAACAACGCTACAGTGGAAACAGGCCCATCCATTTGTATTACATGTGCGGATCTGCATGCGTTGGACGCATGCAGATTCGCGATAGTGGAAACGAGCCCTGAGTTTTCTCCTAGAAGATAATTGTTCAGCTTCAATTTAATATAACATTTTAGCACTTTACAATGGAAAAAAGTACCAAAAAGTAGGTGAAGTATTGTCAAAATGATTTTGAGGATTTATTTGCTTGCTGATAGTTTAAAAAGCTTTTATTTACAAGTTGTAAAAATATCACCTAGGAGAAAACTCAGGTGAAAAAGTGAATTGCATCTGGGCCCTTGTGTCTAATAAAAGATCTTACAACTAAAAGACAACTGAAGTGAGAGGGGTATGGAGGCTGCCGTATTTATTTCCTTTTAAGCAATAGTAGTTGCCTGGCTGTCCTGGTGATCCTCTGCCTGTAATACTTAGACCTGAACAAACATGCAGCAGATCAGGTGTTTCTGACAAGATTAGCGGCATGCTTGTTTCTGGTCTGATTCAGACACCGCTGCAGCCAAATTGATCAGCAGGGCTGCCAGGCAACTAATATAGTTTCAAATGAAATAAATATGGCAGCCTCCATATCCCTCTCCCTTCAGTTGTCCTGTAACTGCTTGCCGACCGCTCCACGCCATGAAGCCTATGACAGCCGATCGCACGAATTGGCTTTTTTTGGGGGGGGGGGGGGGGGGGGGGGCAGGGGCAGGGACTGGAATAAAAATAATCAAAAAAGAGGAAATTTGTTTGAAAAAATATATTTACAAAAAAAATAGACATCCTGGGAGCGATCATAGGCCACCAACAGAAATCTCTGTTGGTGGGCAGAAAAGGGGAGGAGGAGGGGGAAGGGATCACTTGTGTGCTGAGTTGTGCGGCCCTGCAGCAAGGCCTTAAAGCTGCAGTGGCCTTAATTGTAAAAAATAGCCTGGTCACTAGGGGGGTTTAAGACCGTGGTCCTTAAGTGGTTACGGATTTCAGCAGTGGCAGCCACAATATTTCCCATAGTCCGGATTAACGTTTTGTGAGCATTCTCTGTTATAAAGCATGCTATATATTTACAATGGAAGGGTCATCTCATGTCAGCAGTAGATTAGAGTGCATTGAGCCTGCCATAGAGTCTGAGCTATGAACAACTAAAAGGATACAATTATAATTCATTTCTGGAGTGCTCTTAAGCGAATGCCTCTCATAGTATCCTTTTGTTCCGTGAACATTTAATTTCCTTTAACTAAAGCCAGAGACAATATTTATTGATTAAGGCTAAAACGTTGAGCGTAAGTGATTGGGTGAGTTGCTGGACGCTGGGATAGGTAAGCACAGGCTGGGCCTCTGTCTCAGCAGATCGGAGAGATAGATGCTCTGCTTGTGCATTCTGGAGCGCACAGCCGTTCATCAGAAAGATTTCTGCCGCTGTCCGTAATGAAGCAATTATTATTGGAGCAGAACGCTTCTATAAACACCAATAAATATGTATTCTAAGCCAGGGTGCTTGTTTTAGCAGAGCTAACCAAGCAGCATGATTGAATGGAGAGTGCTTTTCTTTGTGGAGTGTCTGTGAAGTTGATAATGTAATATGGATAGCAGTAAAGAAGAGTGCTTTCCTGCCATGATAATAGGATGTAAAGGTCAGCCCCCTCCTGATATGATATCCTGAGAAGATCATGAAGACAACACTCGATCAATTATTCAGCACGCTCTGGTCTGTAGTGACCCCAAATGCTGAAAATATACTTCCGTTCTGTTAGTGTCACTGCAGCAGGGCTATGATGTGCTTACGGGCATACCTTGTTGGAAAAGATGAAGACAAGTAATAGAGCACTTGATGAGTCCTATTGGAGAAAAGCCCTATAGAAATGTTATTGTATTGTTGTATTGTATTAATGAGCACTTAGAGAGCACTAAGAGAGCACTTTCTATGCAACACACATGTAGCTGAGTGGCAACTATAGTTGCACTCAATCCAGGATTCAATGTTTTCTCTTCCCAGTAAAATACAGGCACCCGAGAGTTATTGTGGCATATCAGAGGCACATAACTTGACCCGAGGAAGCGTGTTACGCCGTGAAATGTGTTGTTCAAATAATTTTTTTTATTCTTATGATCTACCTTTCAGTAGTGGACTACTTATTTGAGGTAGGATTAGTATACAATTCTGTTCTTTAGTATTACCTAAATCTTACAGCTCTCACGCTGCAATAATGCGTTTTTGGGAAAATCCTGGGTGCCTCCTACCTCATTTCTATTACCTAATCATCCCTGACAAGGGGATCCTGCTGCGATTGGACTTTTTCTGAGCAGCTGCAACCACCACTATACGTGCACAAGGCTGAGTTGGGGCTGAGTTGCACAGGAGGAAACCGCTGCGAAGCATGTGAGGAAGCCACATGCCTTTTTGAGTGGTTGCCTCCTGTGCAACTCAGTCTTGTGCGTATAATTACTTTTTGTTTATATATCAACCTTGTCATCAATGATAATACACCAGATCAGGCTTTTGTTGTCCCTGTGTGTTTTTCTCCTCTACAAATCCTGAGGAGGAAGGGGGGGGGGGGGTAAACTCACAGATATGGCCACAAGAAAGCAATAAAATAGAGGTTCTTTTGCCACACTACGAGGGTGGTCCCAGAATTACCCGACCCAACCAAGAAAACTCAAACATTTTGGGAAAAAAATATATTTATTTTTCAACATAACCTCCTTTCAGCTCTATACACTTTTCCCAGCGATGTTCAATAAGTTTGATACCATTTTTATAATAACTGTCTTGCTTCTCAAAATAGTCATCAACTGCCTCCATCACTTCTTCATTGTTGGAAAATCTCTGACCACTGAGCCATTTTTTCAAGTTTGGGAAACGAAAATAAGCCAAGGGGGCTAAATCTGGTGAATAGGGTGCATGAGGTAGCAGTTCAAACTTTAATTCATTAATTTAGCCCATTGCAATTACGGATTTGTGAGCTGGTGCATTGTCTTGCTGATATTGAAAGATTGAGAAAAATGTTGCAACTTAGAATTATTGTCAGCAAAAGGCACGATCACATGATGGCTCAGCTTTTATAGTGAAAAAAAGTGCCCCAAATGGGTACTTACCTAGGTAGAGGATTTTCCAGAGGCTTCCATCATCCCCCTCCCCCTTCTTGTTCCAGCGCTGGGACCTCCTGAAATTAGTTGACAAAGCCTTGTTAATGGAGCTCAGCTGCACTGCGCAGGCTACTCGTGCCTGTTCACTAGCAGGGATCCAAACAGGATGGGCTTTTCCACCAAGTCTGAGTGGCTGCTGCTATGCAGGCGTGTGCTGGCATGTACAGTGAGGGTCATTCGGTCGCAATTAGTGCACAACTTAGATTTGGGCCAATCAAATACTACTGCTCTCAAATAGTCCAATTCCAAGCTGCATTAATTTGCACAAAATTTACATCATCCTCAAATTATTAGCATGTCATTGACCATCCTTAGTGATGAGAAGTGGAAACTCATGAGAAAAGTGTCATATGTTGGTGTCAAAGGGTGTTACCTGCAGCAACAATCCCATTTACTTCCAATGGTTAAAAAAAGGCTGCAAAGTAACCTGCACACCAAAACGACTTCACACCTCACTTCTCACCTTACATCAGCTTACCTGCCTAGTGGCAAAATGGCAAACATGAGATAACAAGGCTGTCCCACAAGACAGTTGTGTGGCCTCCCAGCACACACTTGATCCAGGCTTTGCCCACCATGTGCCCAGTGTGGGCTTGTGCCCGAGTAGATAGGCTTCTCACTGTAGTGGAGGATGTCTTTACTCTATAGCAGAGCAATATAATGCAGAGGATATGATTAACCAGTTCACCCCCAAGGGTTTTTATCCTAACGGACCAGAGCAATTTTCAGTTGTCAGCGCTCCTCCCTTTTATTCCCTAATAACTTTATTACTACTTATCACAAGAAAATGATCTATACCTCGTTTTTTTCGCCACCAATTAGGCTTTCTGTGGATAGTACATTTTGCTAAGAATTTTTTTATTCTAAATGCATTTTAATGAGAAAAACAGAAAAAAAAAGAAAAAAATCATTATTTCTCAGTGTTCAGCCTTTATAGTTTTAAAATTAAACATTCTCCTGTGGATAAAACAAACACGTTGTATTTGCCCAGTGGTCCCGATAATTAAACCGTTTAGATTATGTCCCTACCACAATGTATGGCGACAGTATATTATTTTGAAATATAAGTGGTTATTTTTCTGTTTGTTCTGGCCATAATTACAAGCCCCTATGTAATAAATTAAAATTAATTTTCCCCCATAAAATATAGAATAAAAAAAGCTGAGTCCCTAAGGCAACTATTTTTTTTTTTTTTTTAAGCTGATTTTTTTTTTTACAAGTGTTTTTTTGGGGGGGGAGGGTTGGAAGTGTAATTTTATTAATGATGTGTATATACTTGAAAATGTATGTATTTTGTAAGTGTAATATACTTTTTGGCCACAAGATGGCGCTGGTGAACACTCATAGGACGTGTTCACTTTTTTTTTTTTTTTTTTTACACACTTTATTAAACTGTTACATTTCCTGTTTATGTGAATGGACGTAGCCGCTGTTCGCGGTCACGTCCATTCACTCCAGGCACTGCGATTGGGTAGAGGACTGTTCAGTCCTCTTCCCCAATCGCCCAGCACGGGATCCCGACGGTAATGGCGGCGGTAGCGGCGGACACACGGCGGTAGCAGCGGCGGGAATGCGCGACGTATTAAAACGTCATGTTGCTGTTAATAGCGGTAAGCATGACGTTTTAATACGTTAGGATGGCGGTAAATGGTTAATGTAGATCCATTTCCCAGCATGCTGTGAGGACCTGCATGAGCCTTTGTACACTGCTGTGCTGTGCTGTACTGAATTTAGCTTATGTTCCTGGACTATGGAGCAGACAGTGCTTTGCTATGTAAAGCATAATAAATAGCACATATTACACTTAATTATCCAGTATGGATTACTGCATTTCCTTAGAGGACACCCGAAGTGAGCATCATATGGAGGCTGCTATATCTATTTACTCTTACACATTTGCCTGGTAGTCCTGCCAATTTCTTTGGCTGCAGTAGTGTCTGAATCACACACCTGAAACAAGCATGCAGCTAATCCAGTCAGACTTCAGGCAGAAACATCTGATCTGCATGCTTGTTCCGGGTCTATTCCACTCTGTCGATTCAAGCGATAATCACCCTTCCTTAACCTCCCCGGCGTTCTATTGAGATCGCCAGGGAGGCTGCGGGAGGGTTTTTTTTTAATTAAAAAAAAACTATTTCATGCAGCCAACTGAAAGTTGGCTGCATGAAAGCCCACTAGAGGGCGCTCCGGAGGCGTTCTTCCGATCGCCTCCGGCGCCCATAATAAACAAGGAAGGCCGCAATGAGCGGCCTTCCTTGTTTTGCTTAGATCGTCGCCATGGCGACGAGCGGAGTGACGTCATGGACGTCAGCCGACGTCCTGACGTCAGCCGCCTCCGATCCAGCCCTTAGCGCTGGCCGGAACTTTTTGTTCCGGCTGCGCAGGGCTCAGGCGGCTAGGGGGGCCCTCTTTCGCCGCTGCTCGCGGCGAATCGCCGCAGAGCGGCGGCGATCAGGCAGCACACGCGGCTGGCAAAGTGCCGGCTGCGTGTGCTGCACTTTATTTGATAAAAATCGGCCCAGCAGGGCCTGAGCGGCAGCCTCCGGCGGTGATGGACGAGCTGAGCTCGTCCATACCGCTCAGGAGGTTAAGGCAGCAATTAAATACAATTCACTTCAGAGATCCACCACCAGGACACCTGTCGGTGAAAGAACTCGCCCATTTGTATTGACCTCGGTTAGACAGGTCAATACAGGTTCTGGGCACCACGGATGTCACTTGGTCCTGGATGCCCACCTTTACTTCCCTGCAGTGGAACTTCACCACACCTTTCTCCAATACTAGCAGCAGCCAGTGAAAACTGCAGTCTTCACTACCTCATAAAATAAAAGCTCACCGTACCACAACCCCATGATGAGCGCTTGAATTGACAGAGTGAAATACAAATAGGCCTAACAAGCCTGACATGGCACACTCACCATCAAACCACTTTGAGGGGTACATATTAGTAGTGGAATGTGTTAAAGGAGGATTTTAATGTTTTGATACTGGACCGTGTCTTTATTGATTGAAGTGCTTTTTAAAATTGTTTGGTTATTCAGGGTCTATGGCCAACAGTATTGGAGGCAGAGGATCAGCAGGACAGCCAGGCAATTTGCATTGTTTAAAAAAAAATAAATGTCTGCTTCCATATTCCTCTCACTTCAGGTGTGCTTTAAAGTGTACCTGAGGGGAACATTGGGTACAAATGGACATACTTGCCTAAGAAGAGGGAATCCTCTGGATCCTATAGAGACTTCACACACTGTCCTTTGATTACCAAACGCTTACCACCCAAAGAAAACAGACAAGAGCTTGTCTTTAGGAACATCGGGGCTGTGCTTCTCTTCAGGCACGAACACCACTGTACTGCGCCTGCACAATTACGGCCGCACCTGCGCAGTAAGTAGGAGATGCTTGTGCATGAGTGACTCCATGCTATTGCGCTGGCCCAGCCATGCTTGTGTTTGTGCCAGACGAGTTGTGCAGCCCCGATGTTAAGGAAAGGTCCTGGTGAGCAGCCGCAGCAGCAAGGAGGCCCCAGGAAGCCTCTATAGGATCCAGAGGCTTCACTTTTCTTAAAGAGAACCTGAACTGAAAATAAAAAGTCTAAATAACTATACACAGGTCATATTAACCTTCTGTGTCGTGTACTCATCAATCTCTTTCTCCTCTCTTGCGTCCCATTTGTCCACTGTGATCAATGGTATTCTCCATCCTCCATTCTAACCATTTACCTCCAAACTAACGTATTAAAACGTCATGCTTTTGCCTGTTAATGGCAACATGACGTTTTAATACGTCGCGCATTCCCGCCGCCGCTCCGCACGTGTTCGCGCCGCTACCACCGCCGTTTCCGCCGGGTTACCGTGCTGGGTGATTGGGGAAGAGGACCGAGCGGTCCTCTACCAAATCACACTGCCTGGAGTGAATGGACGCGACCATGAACAGCGGCCACCTCCATTCACAAAAACAGGAAACTGTAGCAATTTAATAAAGTGTAAAAAAAAAAGATCACTTCCTATACGGGAGAGTGTTCACTAGCGCCATCTTGTGGCCAAAAAGTATATTAAAGATACAAAGTACATACATATACAAGTACATACACACTATGAATAAAATTTATGAAATTACACTTCCAACGCTCCCCCCCCCCCCCCCCCCCCAAAAAAAAAAAAAAAAACTTGTAAAAAAAAAAAAAAATCAGCTTCAAATAAATAAATAAATAGTTGCCTTTTTTAATCTATATTTTATGGGGGAAATTAATTTTAATTTATTATATAGGGGCTTGTAATTATGGCCAGAAGAAAAAAAAAACAGAACAGAAAAATAACACCTATATTTCAAAATAATATATTGTCGCCATACATTGTGATAGGGACATCATTTAAACGGTTTAATAATCGGGACAACTGGGCAAATAAAATGTTTGTTTTATCCACAGGAGAATGTTTAATTTTAAAAGTATAATGGCTGAAAACTGAGAAATTTTTTTTTTCCATTTTTTTTTTCTCATTAAAACGCATTTATAATAAAAAAATTCTCAGCAAAATGTACTATCCACAGAAAGCCTAATTGGTGGTAAAAAAAAAACGAGGTATAGATCATTTTTTGTGATAAGTAGTAATAAAGTTATTAGGGAATAAAAGGGAGGAGCACTGAAAAGTGAAAATTGCTCTGGTCCGTTAGAGTAAAAACCCTTGGGGGTGAACTGGTTAAAAATGGACATTACCCCATAACAGCTTCCTGGTCAGCACACTGTTAAATTATAATATCACACACTCACCGAGAGAATATATACCAGGGAGAAAAACAGAATATACACACTAAGGGATGGTTCAGACGGACGCTTGCAGAGCGTTTACAGCCAGCGTTCGGGGCTTGGCGTTAAACGCTCCCATTCAAGTGAATGGAAGCGTTTGTACCAAGCTTTCATGCGCGTTTGCACAAACGCGGCGTTCGGGTGCCGATTTTCCCTGGCGTTCAAGGAGCCCCTGGAAGCTACATGTAGTTAACCGCTACGGGTAATGTCCCCCTAGGGGAATAAAAAACGCGACCGCATCCGAACGCAACGCGAACGCTGCTGAAAGCCCGAACGCATTGCCGCCGCAACGCCAATGAACGCAACGCCTCCAAACGTCCGTCTGAACCAGCCCTTAGTCCATAAGGACAATCCCTATAGGTATAGAGGCTAGAGTAAGGTCACTCGTATAGTTAAAAACTGTGTAGTAAAAAAAAAAGTCCTAGTTTGGGTGACTCTTAATTTGAGGTTCAATATGTATATATACAATAGACAGTAGGTGGAGGTCTTCGCTGATCCCCCACACTGACAGTTATGTCAGAGTGGTGTAGCTATTCCACATGAAACGAAACTCAAATGTTACTTAGCGGCAGTTTTAATGGTCATGCTCAGTCTATATCCAATAATACATCTGACCTGCAATGATCATGGTGGAATTACATACTGCCACTAAAAACGCTGAGGTACACAAATAGTGCATAAGTGCTGTTTACATAGTGCTTGTATATTGGATTACTGACATGTTCACCCTAACGGCTTTATCAAAGAATGCTGTACATATATACAATGATAAGTAAAAGTGCACCCCCCACCAGCAAAGTTTCCCCCAGCAATAGCCCCAGTCAGAGCTGTAGCATCCTGTTAGGTGCAGGTTTAAATACTGGAGATGATTATCAGACCACCCCGTGGGGTGTGTAAAACCTTATCACACATACCGGTTCAGTGGTGGCATGTATAGGAGCATCCTGCTCACTGTGCGGCGTTCAAACTGTAATATCACCCACATGAGCCATAGGGAAACATGGACATTACCTTGCACATTCAGTTGTAACTAACAGCTGCTGATATATAACTGACAGCAACTGGTATATTTCAGTTCTGCAAAACATTGTCAGAACTGGAAGGGATCACTGTAAGAAGAAAATGGTGAGCCTCTGAGAGGAACTGACGGCGAGGTAAGTCTGTAATATTCATTTATAGCTATGTCACGTGTTTATTTTAAATAATTTTACTCGCTCCAAGTTGCTTTTAAGTAGGTTTCTGAACCCAAGCTTTGGCTTGGGTTCTCTTTAAGATTGTAGAATCCACCCAAGATCATTGAAGTGGTTGTCTGCTGGGGGCTTCAGAAAGCACCTTGACGCAAACCTGTGGGTTTGGTAATAAGGGGTTATTAGGCCTGTTTGCAAGAGCTGTTTATGGTCCAGAGAAATGCAGCAATCCAGTAAGGCATCAATGCAGACACATTCAGAGTTTGCCTATGTTTCAAAATACTTTAAATATTCCCATTACGGTGTTTGATCTAAGTGGTCTGTGGATGTGACACATATCATTTATTGCATTGTGAATGTGTACTGTGTCGCCGTTCTTTCACTGAGATTAGATAAATAGTTTGAGATGAAAGGAAAGGAATGTTTTAGAAGCTGAATGGTCTTCACAAGTGCAGATTGTGCGTTATACAAAGAGACAGCGCCTTTCATTTTTACGTTTGTATTTTGTCTCACTGTTGCGAGTGTTTGAAGTCATTATTTGAGTGGAAACGCGAAGAATAGGAAGTAATGGTTGATTGATACAAAAGTCACATCTGGCTGTAAACATTTCCTGCAAGCCCCTCCTATCACGCTCTCTCCGTTTTACTGCTTATACGCCTGTTCTTCTTTTATTAATTATCGGAGTCTTCTGAGCCTAATGAGAGAAAAAGTTGATATTTCAAGCACTGCAGAGAATTCATTAAAACTGACTGTCAGCATTGATTAATAATTTCTTCTACTTGTAGCTGTTGAGAAATTAGAAGGGAGAATTGAATGGAAAAAATATTAACGGGGCTTCCTTAGAATATTCTGACAGATAATGCCACGTTTCCCTGAAAATAAGCCAAAGCATGAGTTTTCCACAATATTTGAGCATGCTCAAAATATAAGCCCTTCTAAAATAAGCCGAGGTAGTTCATGAAAAAAAATAAAACCAGTGTTCAAGCAGCTACGGTATACATGTCAAAAAGTAAAATCAACGGGCAACAGAATGCAGCAGGACAGATGGACCCTTAAAGGGAAGGTTCAAGCAAAATAAAAAATGAGTTTCACTTACCTGAGGCTTCTACCAGCCCCATGCAGCCATCCTGTACCCTCGTAGTCACTCACTGCTGTTCCAGTCCCCCGCTGGCAGCTTGCCGACCTCGGAGGTCGGCGGGACGCATTGCGTACATTTTTACGCCTTCCCGATAGTGCAGGAATATCAACACATATATTTTTACGCTTTACTGGTTCAATGCATACATTTTTACGCATCAAACCAGTAATGCGTACAAATGTATGTGTTAATGTTCCTGCACAAGCGGGAATGCGTAAAAATGTACGCAATGCGTCCCGCCGACCTCCGAGGTCGGCAAGCTGCCAGCGGGGGACTGGAGCAGCAGTGAGTGACTACGAGGGCACAGGATGGCTGCATGGGGCTGGTAGAAGCCTCAGGTAAGTGAAACTAATTTTTTTTATTTTGCTTGGACATTCCCTTTAACCAAGGGAAGCAGACCGCCCCAAAATGATCAAAAAATCCAACAAGGCCCAAAACAATAAGGGTTTGCAAGTGCCGGACTCTCTGCAAATGTAGGTTATTGTACATGGAAAAGGAAATAGTCACAAGGAATTCATGATGGGATCAAGGATTTGGAGAGTTAAGATGATGCAGATTTATTATACTTATGATTGTTTGAATTTATATAGGGCCAACATATTACGTAGTGCTGGAAATATAACACAATACAGGTAATTAGCATTAAGACGAACAATGCCAGATCATGCACTGGTGTGTAGTAGTCCTAATAATTCAAATTCACATTATTCTGTGAGCAGGATGCACAATCAGGTAGGATACACAAGGAAGGGAGGCCCCTGCCAAAGGCTTAAAATCTAAATAATAGGATAGCATGACTACCTGCATATTTAAATACGTTTAGATTTTTTTTTGTTTGTTTTATTTAAGAATAAATGTTGTCTGTTCATGGAAAAGTAAGGCACCCCCTGAAAATAAGCCCTAATACATCTTCTGAAACCCAAATTAATAGAAGACCTTTTCTCAAGCAGTAATTTACTGGTTGCCTTGAAGAACACATGTATCTCAACAAAATTAGAGGCAAGAACTTCAAAGCGACCATGCTGGTCAGCATTCGTATGATCCTGCTTGCTCAGCCTCTACCTGAATCAATGTGTTCATAGGGTTTGGATCTGGTTGATAGATTTGCCTTGCATTAATCTATCCCTAAGCAAACTTACACACTGAAGGTGCACATTAGGGGCTGGTCAGTGAGCTGAAAATCATTTCCGAGTTGATGCGTGTGTGTGTGACTACTGCTACTTTTGCCAGTGACAGGCAGGTTGTCCTTTCCAGATACCAGAGAGCTTGTCATACAGTGCTGTTTTCCACATATATGATGTGGGTACAAAACTCTCTATGGTTTTATCATGTAGAAATAGGAATACCAATTCATACATCTGTCCCAGCATCCCTTTGCCTCTAGCTCTGTTCCATCACCATCGCTATAAAGAGTTTACCAGACTGGAAGACTGGAAGAGAATCATAATAGTCTCTTTCCTATAGTCCTCTACAATATATTTGTCTCATTCCTTCTCCCAGAAGAAAACTAACACAAATCCATTACAAAAAGCATACTGCAGATCTCGGAACCCTGTGTGCTAATCGCAGAACAATTCTTTAATTTCTTTTTTCCATTCCTCAGAGTTCCTCCCCTCCTCCCCTGGTGGCTTTCGAGTTGCGGACTGAATGGAGCGCCACGCCTGTGAATGGAGGAACATATAAGATTTATTGATCAATAAAGCAGACAATTACAGCTTGTTTAGAGAACAGGGTAGAGAGAGGCCCTCTTGTCCCTTAGAGCAGCATCAAGCTTCCAATAATGATAACCCTCGCCTCTCGCTGCAAACCATAAAAGTCAATAGCAAGATATAGGATTTCAATAAAATTATGACACTAGATAAACTTTACCCCAGGAACAGCTTCTCACCAGGGGACTGTGCCTGGCTTCACTTAGATTTGTAACTTTAATTTTTTCCCTTATTGATTCTGCATGCTTTTCTCCAATCTGCCACTAATTAGGTGTGTTCTTTAAGCAAGGGAAAGGGAATCGTGAGTCTGGCGCAGACACTTGCACAACAATTAAATACCCCATTGAAGCAACTGGATGCAGCTGCTTTTTTTTACTTTTTTTTTTTTTTGGATGAGCGTCTCTGGTGAAAAAGCACACAATTTTCCCAGTGTAATTGCTTTTCCGTGTATTTCCAACTGTTTTTATTATTTAGTTTTTGTTTGTTTTGTCAGTGTGCACGCAGAGCTAGATAGTATTTGCAGTGGGACAGCCTTCTTGCACCTCAAGTAAATTTCCATTCAGAATCGAGACTACATTCTTTGAATCTTTTTCCTGTGCTTTTTTGCTTTGGATTTTTCATTTACACATATTTATGCAGTTACATATACAGTAGAATCTCTTTATAGTAAACTCCAAGGGACCTAGCCAAAAAGTTTACTCTATCAGAAGTTTACTATACCAGTATTGGTCATTATATAGTTTTACAGGCACATGAGGACTGAGTTTACTATAGCCAGAGGTTTGCTAGATCAGAGCTTACTGTAACGAGATTCTACTGTATCTACCATTTCTGGTGTTTTCTATTTGCGTTCTGATTCTGGCCACTTTGTATTTCACTGAATGCAAAGGTACACATCAGTGTTATTGTGAATTCTGAACATTCTGGTGGAATTGGTTTCAAGAGGACCAGTCTTGCCTTATTCACAATAAAGGTATATATAAAACCTATTTACAGATATGTCACCAATTGTCCATGAGTTATCATTCTGCTTCTCTCACATATACTGTATGTCCATATGCTGCTCTGTAGTGATAGCTGTTAGAACAAGCTTTACATAGCCAACAGCATTTCAGTGTGTGTACTTCAATCGAGTAAGAACTACAAAAGCCTTTATTAGTCTCCACCTCATGTTGCACTCATAGCCATGCAGTCTGTTGTAGCTTTCTTTGCAGTTACGGACAGCAAACACATTTGTTGTTGTTTTTTTTGTTTTAATATATATGTTGGAACTTGGAGAAGCCGAAGTCTCAAATGGTGTCTACAGTTGCAAAATGCATGCAAGATAGATAGGCAGATAGATATACAATATTTCACCCGATTTATTATGGTATTTACATATATACCGTACATTTTACTTTCCAAACAAGAGAAGTAAGCAGGAGGAGTATAGGTAATCTTTAAAGCAAATTTGTACTGAAAAATAACTGAAAATTGTGTGTAATATTAAATAGAGCTTTCTTGGTGGCCCTTACTCTGATTTATTGGCTGAAATTTTAAAGAGACTCTGTACTAAAAAAAAAAAAAGTCCCCTGTGGGGTACTTACCTTAGGAGGTGAAAGCCTCAGGGTCCCAATGAGGCTTCACACATCCCTGTAGCTGCAGGCAGTCCAGCGCTGGCTCCCCCGAAGCGTCCCGCAATCCTCGCTCGACAAGCCTGAGAAGGCATGATATATTTACCTTCCCTGACTCCAGTGGGTGGCGCTGTTGCGGCTCTCAGCATGGAAATAGAAGGAAATAGCCAATTCCAGTCGGGTCTGCTCTACTGTGCAGACGACTTGCGCCTGCGCAGTAGAGCGGACTGACAGAGATCAGCTATTTCCGAGCGGAGAGCCGATACTACGCCTGTGCTGGAGCTGGTAAGGTAAATATTTACATCCCCACTATTCGGAGGGGCACATCGAGACCGCCGTGGGACACAGGAGCATGAGGGAAGCATTGATTGGCTCTAGGGCCTTCCCCCTACTGAGATGAGTACCCCCCAGGGGATTGTTTTTCTTTACAGATTCTCTTTAAACAGACTCTGTAACAAATTTTTCAGCCTTAGTTCTTCTATCCTATAAGTTCCTATGCCTGTTCTAATCTGCTCTGGCTTACTGCAGTCTTTCCTAACTGCACTGTCTCTGTAATAAATCAATGTATCTTTCCTCTGTCCTGTTTGTCGGGCTAAGGCTTGATGGTGTGGAATGTGCAGGGCTGCTTGTGATTGGTAGAAGCGATACACACCCTCTGCAGGCCCCCTGCACACTGTGAATGACTCACACACTATGCTTAGCTGAGCCTATTAGAAGCTGGTTAGTTTGTTTGTAAACACTGCCTAAAACTGTTAATTACAAGCCAGGATTGCAGCAGAGAGTGGCAGAAACAGCACAGAGGGGCACAGGAGAAAATAATGAATAGAATGGTATGCTTTTTATTGTAAGAATATTAGAGTACAGATTCTCTTTAAGTCTTAAGTGAATAAGTTTAACCACTTGCCGACCGCCCACAAGCCGATGGGCGGCAGCAAAGTGGTGCGCAGAACGACCGCAATACGCCCATCGGCGGCGGGTCGTTCTGCACTCTCTGGCCGGGGATCGCGCGCTCGTTGCGCGCGCATCTGCCGGCAATAGGCTCCTCCCACCCGCGTCGTCAAGCCGCCGGTCGTAAGGAAGTGCCGGCGGGTTGTTAACCCACGGATCACGCTTTGGAATGTATACAAAGCGTATTATACAGGCTGCCTCCTGCCCTGGTGGTCCCAGTGATCGAGGGACCACCAGGGCAGGCTGCAGCCCCCCAGGTAAGCACCCAAACACACTGATTTGCCCCCCCCCCCCTGCCCTCTGATCGCCCACAGCACCCCCAGACCCATGTTTGCACCCAATCACCCCCCTAATCACCCATCAATCACTCCCTGTCGCTATCTGTCAACGCTATTTTTTAGGTTAGGTCCTAAACTGCCCCCTGGGTACTCCTGATCACACCCTCACATCCCCCCAGACCCCCCCCCCCCGTGTACTGTATACATCTAGTCTTCCCTCTAATCACCCATCAATTGCCCCCATTCACCACCTGTCACTAACACCCATCAGATCAGACCCTAACCTGCCCCTTGCGGGCACCTGATTACCCGCCCGCACCCTCAGATCGCCCGCAGACCGCCCTCAGATCGTCTTCGAAGTGCATTGTTTACATCTGTTCTCCCCTCTAATCATCCACTAATCACCCATCAATCACCCCGTCACCACCTGTCTCTGCTACCCATCAGATCAGACCCTCATCTGCCCTTTGCGGGCACCCAATCACCCAATCACCTGCCCACACCTTCAGACCCCAGCCCTGATCACCTCGCCAGATGCATTCTAGACTACTACTCACGGTTTAGGGCCCCTAAAATTCCAGGGCAGTATAGGAACCCCATGAGTGACCCCATTTTAGAAGACACCCCAAAGTATTCCGTTAGGAGTATGGTGAGTTCATAGAAGATTTTATTTTTTGTCACAAGTTAGTGGTAAATTACACTTTGTGAAAAAAAACAATAAAAATCAATTTCTGCTAACTTGTGACAAAAAAAAATCTTCTATGAACTCACCATACTCCTAACGGAATACTTTGGGGTGTCTTCTAAAATGGGGTCACTCACCCCTAAAGCGTGAGGAGTAGTCTAGAAACCAAATGCCTGAAAATGACCTGTGAAATCCTAAAGGTACTCATAGGATGTTGGGCTCCTTAGCGCACCTAGGCTGCAAAAAAGTGTCACACATGGTATTGCCGTACTCAGGAGAAGTAGTATAATGTGTTTCGGGGTGTATTTTTACACGTACCCATGCTGGGTGGGAGAAATCTCTCTGTAAATGGACAATTGTGTGTGAAAAAAATCTCATTTACAGAGATATTTCTCCCACCCAGCATGAGTATGTGTAAAAATACACCCCAAACACATTATACTATTTCTCTAGAGTACGGCGATACCACATTTTGTGACCTCTTTTTGCAGCCTAGGTGCGCTAAGGGGCCCAAAGTCCTATGAGCACCTTTAGGCTTTACGGGGGTGCTTACAATTTAGCACCCCCCAAAATGCAAGGACAGTAAACACACCCCACAAATGACCCCATTTTGGAAAGTAGACACTTCAAGGTATTCAGAGAGGGGCATGGTGAGTCCATGGCAGATTTCATTTTTTTTTGTCACAAGTTAGCAGTGCATCTTAGTGAATACTTTGGGATGTCTTCTTTCCAAAATGGGGTCATTTGGGGGGTATTTATACTTTCCTGGAATTTTAGCGCGTCATGAAACATGACAGGTGCTCAGAAAAGTCAGAGATGCTCCAAAATGGGAAAATTCACTTTTGGCACCATAGTTTGTAAACGCTATAACTTTTACCCAATCCAATAAATATACACTGAATGGTTTTGTTTTGTTTTTTATCAAAGACATGTAGCACAATAAATTTGGACAAAAATGTATATAGAATTTTTTACTTTATTTGAAAAATGTCAGCACAGAAAGTAAAAAAAAATAATCATTTTTTTTGACAAAAGTCATGTCTTTTTTAATGAATATAATAAAAACTAAAAATCACAGCAGCAATCAAATAGCACCAAAAGAAAGCTGTATTAGTGACAAGAAAAGGAGGGAAAATGCATTTAGGTGGTAGGTTGTATGACCGAGTAATAAACTGTTAAAGCTGCAGTGGTCTGAATGGAAAAAAGAGCTCTGGTCCTTCAGGGTGAAAATCCTGCGGTCCTCAAGTGGTTAAAATAAAACCGAAAAAAGTCGATGAGATGTGATGTCAGTTTCATGTAGCTCTCACACAGAGAAATAATCACCTTTAGGCCCCGTTCACACTTGCGTTTTGGCAAGTAAACGGACCGGATCCTGATCGGATCCTGACCTGATCCTGATCAGAATCGTAGGGTTCCGATCCGGATCCGGTCTGTTTGTATCAGGCATGCATCAGGCTGCCATCCGGATCCGTGGGCAAAAAATAGTTAAATAAAAAAATGTTGGGGTCAGCAGAAGGTGCACCCGGTGCACCTGTACAATCAAGTTCCTCCGCTGTAGGCCTCACCTCCACCTCCGACATTCTGCCAAACAGCTCCAGCACGTCTGTCACTGCTGCTCCACTCCAGACATGCTTGGCCCATGTGTCCCCATCCGAAATGGCCGCTTGGATACGCATAGGAAGTGGGGTAGAACGTCAGGTTTTTGTAGGCAGTGTGTTCTGTGCCTTCCGTTCCCCATTGGTTTCTGTGTTCTGGATGGTGCTGTCAGGCTCAGGTCCGGCTCCGGTCCGGGTGCGTGGGCCGGAGATCCGGACCCAAAAAATAGCGCATGTTGGAAAACTGTCCGGAATCCGGATCCGGTCCGGCTCCGTATTGTACGGAACGTACGTATGTGAACGTCCGCATAGCCTTTGCATTGCTATGCGGAACGTACGTTCCGTTTGTACAGTATGCGGTCCGGATCAGATCCGGAAAATCCAGATAGCGAACGCTAATGTGAACCGGGCCTTAGACATTTTTAGCACTTTTCTGCCATCGGTAGTGTTTGTTCAGCTACATACATATTTTGGCTTCTAGTTACTTTTCGTATGCATCTTATACATCTGTAGGCTATAAAATGGCTCCACTGCACCAAGAGGGTGCCATGATATTGTCTCAAAATGTCAGTGGCTTTTAAGGAGTTAATTTAATTGTAGGTGCCAACTTTCCACGGTAAAACTTAAAACGCTCTCTGGACTATAGTAAAGAATATACCATAATATAAACATAACGTATGCTTGTTTCATGTGCCAGAATAAGTTTACTTGTAAATGTAGGACATTTAAGAGCAAAAAAGATAAACATGAGAAATGTAAAAAAGAGAAAAATATGAGATGGAGGAATCTAAATTTTTTTTTGTTGCTCTGTCTTCTTGTTAAAAAGGTAATGGTTCACTAGACAGGCAAAACTTTTGTGTGTGTGTGTCTGCTGTGAAAGCATTTCAGTACTGTACACTCAGTTGGTGGCAGATTTCAGTGGAGTAAACTAGTCTCAGAACAGAAGTGCAAGCACAACAGTCTGCATTCAGGTTCTCCCAGACCATCTTTGGTCCCGTTCACACTGGAGCATTTTACTAGCGATTTCAGCAGTGCTTTCCATTGCTAAAGATCGCTAGCAGTTTAAAAAGTGTCACTGCAATGTAAATTGTATTTATTTTATTTATATAAGCGCCAACATATTATGCAGCGCTGTACAGAGTATATTGTCTTGTCACTAACTGTCCCTCAGAGGGGCTCACAATCTAGTCCCTACTGTAGTCATACGTCTGTTTGTATTGTGTAGTGTATGTATTGTAGTCTAGGGCCAATTAAAGTAACTATGACTTTTTGGGAATGTGGGAGGAAACCGGAGTGCCCGGAGGAAACCCACACAGACATGGGGAGAACATACAAACTCCTTGCAGATGTTGACCTGGCTGGAATTCGAAACCAGGGACCCAGCGCTGCAAGGCAAGTGCGCTAACCGCTACGCCACCGTGCTGCCCGCAGTATTTTCACTGTAGCGTTTGCCAGCGATTAGTGATTTGCTAAAATTAAAACCACAGTGCTTGCAGCATTTTTAGCAATTTTGGAGTGACGGTGATTGCGTTTCAATGTTAAAGACGAAACACAAAAATTTCCACATTTATTTTCCATACAGTGAAAAATCACTGAAAAATCATTTTGTAAAGCACTAATGATCTTAGTATTTTGTGATACCCAGTGTGAATGTGCAGCACGTGACATAGTGGTTTGCACTCTCGCCTTGCAGAGCTGGGTCCCCAGGTCGAATCCCAGCCAAGACACTATCTGCACGGAGTTTGTATGTTCTCCCCATGTCTTTTTGGGTTTCCCCTAGGACACTCCAGTTTCTTCCCACATCCCAAAAAACATACAGATAAGTTAATTGGCTTTCCGTTAAATCGTCCATAGACTGGAATACTGTACATACACTACACGATAAATACATACATAGACATATGACTGTGGTAGGGATTAGATTGTGAGCCCCTCTGAGGGACAGTTATCGACAAGACAATATACTCTGTACAGCGCTGCGGAAGATGTTGACGCTATATAAATACTAAATAATAATAATGTAGCCTTTATGGTTCTGAATCGTTTCCGTTTTTTAAAAATAAGCGTTACATCAGTGCTACAGCCCTCTCTCCTCATCCCCATTCAGTGAGCTGTCACCTACTCATATCTGTGATTACCAGCTAGAGATTCTCCACATTTTTATTCCTAGTCTCTTCTGTTTTTGGACCTCTCTGTGGTGCACTTTTAAGATAACAAATCGCTGCATGACAGCCAGGAAATAGAGTATATAAAACCAGTCACACTTGGATCAATAATGAGCATTTGAAAAGCAAGTGATTTCCAAGACTGCCCTACCTGATCTGATTTTGGGAGACATTTGATTGAAAACCAATCCAGTGCAAAACTGGAAAGCCATTGATCCTCCTGTGCTTCTTCACCCTCTCACTTGATGAAAATTTACCACAATTCCTGATCGCTAGTTTGAACGATAAAGCTGGTTTTGAATTCTTGCAAATATGAAGTCTGTCTATAGAAAATCCTAAAACGCAGTGCTTTGAATGAAAGGTCATAGTGCCATGCAGTGTTATTTGCTAGGACAGCTATTTTAAGTAGTTTAATAATGTGGAGCCTACTTCTTTTGGATTGATGAATTCAGCTTTTCATTTAGCATAGTTGAGTAATTAAATTCAGATGAGGTTGATTCACTGTAATACTATATACACACACACACACACACACACACACACACACACACACACACACACACACACACACACACACACACACACACACACACACACACACACACACACACACACACACACACACACACACACACACACACACACACACACACACACACACACACACACACACACACACACACACACACACACACACACACACACACACACACACACACACACACACACACACACACGTGTATATATATATGTGTATATATATATACATACATACATACATACATACATATACATATATATATATATATATATATACATATACATATATATATACATATACATATATATATATATATATACATATACATATATATATACATATACATATATATATATATATATACATATACATATATATATACATATACATATATATATATATATATATATATATATATCATATACATATATATATACATATACATATACATATATATATATATATATATATATATATATATATATATATATATATATATATATATATATATATATATATATATATATATATATATATATACATATATATATATACATATACATATATATATATATATATATATATATACATATATATATATATATATATATATATATACATATATACATATATACATATACTCACGTATATGTTTAATTTTTCAGCCTAAAAAAGTGTTAAAAATTACACCCTTGGCTTATATGCGAGTCAGTGGAGCAGGTTTTGTTACTGGCAGAGGAATGTAAGGATCTTGCACTAATGATCCTGCTCTTGCCAGCTGGCTCCCTGCTGTGCCCCTCATCCCCTGCAACATGGTGTGCAGAGTGGGCTGCTCAAAACTACCTGTGTCCCCTGGCTTGTGGAGTGGAATGTGCAAGTAACGTGTTGGAGGTGCAATGATCAAGGATTCTTCCTGTGTGGCATTCGCTGTCTCATGTCTATGACCCTATCTAGTGGCACCTTGAGACACAGCTATATCATCCTTAGGTCACATTTGGGTGTGGGGAGGGTGCAGACTTGTACTGGGGGCAAATCTGGCTACTGTGGAGGGGGCTATAATGGGGGGGGGGGGGGGGGGGGAATTATACTCAAGTCAATCATTTTTTTTCCTGGTTTCTGAGGGAAAAGTGGGTACCTAGGCTTATACACGAGTCAGCATCTATGCGGGTATATACGGTAACTGGAGCAATTTCTTAATGGTTACTGTATTTTTAATATTATTTCCATATTATGTAATTTCAGGAGTATATTGTAAAACATATATTTAGTGGATGGTTTGAAGGTGGGTGAATAGTTGAGAAATATTATTTTTCTTTGTTTTCATTTTCCCACTAATATCTGTTGTGATGGAGAAAAATCAGATCAACCGCTTCAACAGCACCTCTTTATTGTGTGGAGATAAACCATAGCTGAATGAAATTTAACCACTAACAAAATGAGAGCAGTTCTCTTTACATAACTGTCTCTTTGCCTGCCAGTGATGATAAAAAGTTTGAAATAGCTGGAATGTGAAAGAAATGAGTCTAAATAATCCTGTTAGCATCCATTTTCAATGTGATATGAAATAGGAATGTAATGCTGTATTAAATTCTTTTCAGTTTATTCAATCACTTTATTTGTGTATACCGTTGAAATCAGATGTACGTGTGACATATTAACTGGAATATTTTTATAATGGTTCCATACATAAAATCAATCGTATTATCCAAGACTGTGCAGCAGTCTTTTGTCTACATTGTTCAAATATTTTGGCAAAAATGTATGCAGAGGATATCAGCACACTAGTTTTGGATGATCGCACACTTTTTATTGTGCCCAGTTTCCACAAAGTTCCCACAGTTGTTTTGGGAGCCTTGCAGGGTCCCCTTCACACCTTGATAAAGGGGGACCCTTTGAGGCCGACCCAAAACATTAAAAAGCGTGCTATCATCCAAAACTGGTGTGCGGATATCCTCTGCATCTACTTGACTGTGACATTGCCTGCACTAACATTCAAGCACCCAACCCTTCTGATGGTGTGCCTGCTCATGGTATTTGCAGTGCTATGCACTTTTTCGAATATTTGGCAATTCAATCCATTTCCCACTATTTTTTTTTCCCTCCTAGCGCAAATCGCAAACAGAATCATGGTAGTGGAAAATAGAAAGAAACATGTTTGAAGCGCATTTGAGATCACATTTCTTAGTGGAAGGGGGGGCATACAGTATTGTATTCAGCTGCAGCCATGGATTTATCATTCCAGGCTTAGCAAGCATATACCTTCATTTGGTGTAGAAAGCTGCCAGGCTTCATAATATATCCTTACGTATTCTCCTTTGACTGAGCCTTTCCTTCTAGACCCACTTTAAAGCCACTTCAATTAAAACCCTACTCTTATTCTGCACTCCTCTCATTACACACTGCCCTTTTGTCCCCCGTTCGTGCTTGCTCATTTTTCGACATTCTCTCAGCGTTCTTCCCATCCACTTCTTAATGTTGTACTTGCTATGCACTGCCCCTCATGCGGAGCATGAAGTGTCACCAGTGATTATTAGGTGACTTGACGACCTCATTAAAGCAAAACAATGTCTTGAGCTACTGCTGAGCATCTATGCTGGCAGAAATGCAGATTGATTTGGCTTTCTTGGGAAAATTAACTTTGCTAAATGACTCTTAAATATGATGGGCTATACAAAATTCCATTGGCCTTAACAAATAATTTCTTCAGGGAAAATGCATGCATTTGATTATGCTTTTTGTTGTGAAATGCAGGGATTGCAATAATTGGGTACATTAACAAAACTCCACATTTTAGATTAAAGCTTTTCACCCTGAAATTAATTGTGTAATAGTATTGCATGCCGAAGTGTTCAGGTAATAAATAGCTTTTTTTTTTTTTTTTTTTTTTTATATAGACAGTATTTTTGTCTGACTAGTGATGATCAGAAATTGGCATGTGATGCAGGTTTCGGTTTCCAGGACTGCCAGTCCTCCCCACTCTTACTGTAGAACTTACACTCAACTTACAGTGGAAATAAAATCATGGTAGCAAAGCTATTGTTAATCACATAGCAATCATTGATCTGATCTCTCGACCTGTCCCCATTTCTTTTAGATTTTGTGTGTAGTCAAATTACTTACTATTTCTATTCTCTAATATCTGGCAGCGACCAAGGGGGATGTCCAAAAAATATTTCTGCATCATCAGATTATAACATTTGGAAAACTTGAGCCCAGCTCTGAGCCCAGCTCTGAGCCCAGCCTGGCTCTTACTTGAGCACATGCGGCACTAAATAGTTTTTTGATTTATGTGATGGGAGGCTTATGTTTTTTTGCACACTTTTGTTTAACTTCGGACGAAACCCTGCTTCATGGCCGAAACATGTTGAACATTAGGTGTCACCATTTAGGAGCACTCACTTTATACACTCTATCTTACCTTAGTATCTGAAACTCAGTTGGCCATTGACAAAATAAGCTTGCTTTGCTTAGCAGTATTTTGTGTTGCATTTAAGAATAGGCTACAGACCTCATATGAATGCAAATGTATTCACAGTTCAGTTGTTGTGCAGTGCTTTCCCAACAGGAGAAGTAGCCAGAAACTGATGTAGGTCACAATGATTGTAGCACTTGTTTATAATAGTGTATAATACAGTATATAGCAACTATTTTAAATAGACAAAATAAAAAATTATATTTTGCGGTGCATATAGGGTCTTTCCATAGGATCGTGTGCATATCAAATTATTCTCTTGCACCCATTTGGAGTGTTTGTTGTCCTCAATAGTGCACTTTTCCATTCGATTTTCAAAGTCTTGGTTGTTATCCACCACCCATACCACTATTGCAAGAAATTGTCAAATTCAAGATGTATAATTATGCATATGTATAAAATTTGCATTTGTTCCAGAGTAAAATGCGATATAAATTACTTTTTTTCCCCTACATCACTGTCATTTAACGTAGGCAATAAAAAGCTGATAGTTCTGACATGTTTTGGTCTAGTCTCTCTCCTCAAGGAGGATTTTGAGGGTCTTCTTTATTTTTAAAAGCTCTGATTGAATGTCAGTTGCTCATTCAAACTGGCAAAATAGTGTGCAAGCGAATAGGGAGGCAGGTCAGCATCTATATATAGTTCCTTTCCATGAAGTTCTTTTGTAAAGCAAAAAGGAAATGCTGAGACTCCCCCCATGAAGTGATGGACTAGTCCAAAACCTATCAGACCTGTCAGCTAAGTGACATCAACTTAGGAGATATAATGTATAGTGCATTTGACTCTGAACGAAATGTACTTCTTATGAATGTATATTTTATATTTTAAGTTTTTTGTTATAGTGATCCTTTAAGAGAGGACTCTGCTGTCTATCACCACACTTGCTTTGGTCACTGGCAGTGTGTGGACAGAGCTCATTCCAGCCAGGCCTCAGACAAACTTTGAAATACTTGGAACCATAAACAAATCACTAACTGCATTTTTTGCTTTTGACAAACATGCAAATTCTTTTTGCCTGGAGTTGTACTTTACACCAATATTCTGAACAATGCTGGTAATGATTTGTGAAAGCAAACCTTTGCATTGCTCGTAATCATTACATGGTGTGCAGAAATACATTGACAGTGTCTGCTGACATTGATTAGCTTATTCAGATAAAAGCATGTGGATGCAAGCACTTTTCCGTGCCTATTTTCCACTCTGCTGTTCTTTAAAGAGAATCTGTACTTTTTACAGCAAAAAGCATACCATGCTATTCATTATGTTCTCCTGGGCCCCTCTGTGCTTTTTCTGCCAATCTCTGCTGCAAACCTGGCTTGCAATTAACAGTTTTAGGCAGTGTTTACAAACAAACTAACCAGCTTCTGATAGGCTCACATAAGCAGAGTGTGTGAGTCATACAGAGCCTGAAGGGGGGCTGGAGGGGGTGTGTATAGCTTCTACCAATCACAAGCAGCCCTGCACATTCCACACATTCCAGCTTTAGCCCGACTGTGCAGACAGAAGGAAACAGATTAGATTATATAACAGAGATAACACAGCCACTGTGCAATTAGGAAAAGCTGCAGTAAGCCAGAGCACATTAGAACAGGCAAAGGAACTTATAGGATAGAAGAACTAAGGCTGAAACGTTTGTTACAGAGTCTCTTTAATGTTCAGCCTAGTACAGACTTCATTTGAACCAGATTTCTGACTGCTGTCTTCCCTGCAAGAACATTAGCGAAGATCAAGTCAAGTGCACATGTTTGTTCCTGGGGAGGAGGGGAGAAAGAAGAAACCTTTTTCTATGATGTCTCCTTTTTGGCTCCGTTCACAGTGACACGGTGTGTCGCCTGGACAACCAGGATCGCAACAGATAGGAAAAGTCACATTGCGTAGTATGTGTGTGGTGCAACGCATAGCATACATGAAAAGCATCCTTTAATGCAGCTAACACACTTCATGCACCGTGTTACACCTAGGATTCTATTGCACTGGACTATTAGCATGTCATTCAGTAACACAACTGTCAGAAAAAAATTACACACATGATAATGTGTCTTCAAGGACTAATGGCTACAACTACACAACACTGGGGAAAGTTGCCCTGACTAAAGACATGAATAATCCAATAACAAAGCAACTACATTGCGTCTGGATATGATGCAACCATATGTAAATTTTATTCAAGAATAATCCAACACAAATAAGTTAAAAACAAATGATTAATACCACCTTCTTAATCCAAATGTAATTGGAAATCCCTGCAGCAGTGGAACAATAGAGTGACAACCATATGCAAAACTGTTATCTGCTATTAAAGTAATATTGCTCAACCCTCAAAAATAATTCATAAAACAACCAAAAATACATCTCATGTGTGATACTGTGCTATAAAAAGTGCTAAAGTGCTTATCAAAAATAGATGGATGAATACAGTAATGCATATAGGAATATAAGTGACTATAAATTCCTCTTGTGCAAAAAACGTGGGCTGTGTCAATCAGCTATTTGCATAGATCAAATTTATAAAGTGTATAGCGCTTACCCAAAGGATGTACAACTGCATGCAGGCAGAAGGACAATGACGCCGCCTCCTCCTTCTGCCTGCATGCAGTTGTACATCCTTTGGGTAAGCGCTGTACACTTTATAAATTTGATCTATGAAATTGTGATTTGGTAGCACTTTAGCTGATTGACACAGCCCACGTTTTTTGCACAAGAGGAATTTATGGTCACTTAAATTCCTATATACATTGTTGTTTTTTGAGGGTTGTGCAATATTAGTTTAATAGAAGATAGTCTTGCATATGGTTGTCACTCTATTGTTCCACTGCTGCAGGGATTTTCAATTACATTTGGATTAAGAAGGCGGTATTGATCTTTTTTTTCTTTTTTTTTTAATTTTTTTATTTGTGTTGGATTACTCTTGAATCATATCCAGACGCAATGTAGTTGCTTTGTTATTGGATTATTCATGTCTTTAGTCAGGGCAACTTTCCCCAGTGTTGTGTAGTACTAACGTGTCAGTGTGAACGTTGCGTTAGCAATGCTAATGTATTGTCTGATGCAACACACCACAGTTTGTTGCTGTGCATGTGGCCTTTTGGTGCCCATACACAGTACAATTAAAATGCTTGATTTTTACCATTTATTCGACCAAAACAATCAAATAGAGTGAAAATTGAAAATAATCTGGTTTTTTTCCCCCTCAAAGGAAAAGAAAAAAAAAATTCTGTGTTTTTCAACAAAAATCTGATCGGACATTTTGGAAAAATTGTGCGATTGTTTGTGAAATTGTATAGTGTATGCAGGGCTGGATTTACCATAAGGCATTATAGGCATGTGCCTACAGGTGTCTCATGATGGAAAGGGGCTCACTCCCCTTTCTGAGCACCTCCCTCTTTCCTTTCCTATGCAGAATCCTGAGCAGAGGGTAAAAGAGAGGTTACTCACCCAGCTCTCTGCATTCCACTGACGAGATCTCCCTTCAGTGAGGGGCACCTCTAGCTACTTAATACTGAGGTCCCTCTAGCTACCTAATACTTGGGGGAACCTCTAGCTACCTAATACTGAGCTCTGGCTACCTAATACTAAGGGACACCTGTAGCTACCTATGATAGGCAAGGGTAGTAAGGGAGAAATTACAGCTGGGCCAGGAAGGCAAAGTCTAGGGTACCAGGACGTAAGTGCCTATAGGCTCCTCTGATGTAAATCAAGGCCTGAGTGTTTGGCAGGTTGTATAAGAAAATGCTATTAGATAAACCAACTTTTTCTTCATATTTGATCGTTTTTCTCGGATTTTTTGAAAAATAAAACCTTTGTTTATGGCACCTCGAAAATAATTGTAAAAACTGTTTGACCAAACGGCATAATTGATCGTTAAAAAAAAAAAAAAAAAAAAACTAAAACATTATACCATGTATGGGCACCATTATTAGAGTAACACCAATTTAATCTAGTATGTAAAGGGAATGTCTAAGCTAATACAAAAAACATAATCTGCTTACTTGGGGCTTCCTGCGCAGTACACTCCGGGCAAGGTGCAGTATAGGATAACCTCAGGAGGTCGGCCTCTGTACCGGCAGGGATCCCCGGGCCGGAGACTGAGTGGAGCTGCAGCGTGGGACATGTCGGCTGCAAGGGGCTTGAGGAAGCCCCGGGTAACAATTTTTTTTTTAAATTTGCGTGGACATTCCCTTTAGGCTGCTTTCACAGTGGGACGTTACAGCAGCCTGTAACGCAGCCCACCGCACAGTAATGAAAAATCAATGGGCTGTTCAGTGCCCACGTTGCGTTACATTGTAACGCTGCACGTCAGGTTAAAGTGCTGCATGCTGTGCGTTATACGTGGCTAAGCCGCGTTACATTTTTTGCACATGCTCAGTAATGTTGGAGAAGGTGGTCTCCCCTCTTCCTCCTCGGCCAGCCACATGGCTAATTAATATTCACTGCACGGTGCGACTTCCTGGAGCGCCACTCTGTGCGGCTATTGGCTTGCGGGACCACGTGATGGGGATCACGTGGTCTCAGCAGCCTATAGCACAAAAAAGGCGCACCAAGAACTGCATAACGCAGCTCTAGGTAGAGTCCTCCACCAACACCACCAGGCGTTGCATTAGGGGCATGTTATGCGACCTATAACGTCCCCTTAATCACAACGTCCTGGTGGGAAAGAGGCCTTAATGAAAGAGCTTTGGACATGGAGGACTTATTTAGCTTCTTCTGAGCAAGATTAGCCAGTTGATGCTGGTAAGAGGTGAAGCAATTTGTCAATCTAAGCAATTAAAGGGCTGCCATTATGAAACATTGTAAAATTGAGGTCAATTGTGCTTCACATCAAATCTATGATTTTCCAAGGACATTCCTTAGGGCTTGTTCACATCATGCTGCGCTTCTGTGTGCATTTAGAAGCATGTATGATGTGCGACATGCAAGAACAGCAGAAGGGCATAGGCAGCCCTTCTGCCGTTCACATCATAGGTGCTGCATAGCAGTACAATGCACTATGATACGCTTGCGTACTGCTGCATGCGTTATGCCCGCAAACGCAGAGCTGACCTATTCAATGCAGTGAATGGGATCAGTGGCGCAGATGGCGTGCAATTGAACTGCGCGTCATGGTGTGGATGAGCCCTTATACTGTACAAAAATGATCCCAAAACTTTTACGAATATGCAAATAACCCTTATTAGAAGTCAAAACAGTTTCTAGAGGCTGAACTAGTCAGCCGCAGGTAAATGTACTGTTTAGCTTTCCTCTTGCTTGCTAAGGGTAATAAACATTTTATAATTTTCTCTTGTCTGTTTTGATATATGAATTGTGGTGAAAATATTTCAACACCAACGTAAGCTGCAAATTTTTGACATAGGCTGCAATTTATCCAGAGACAATAGCCTTCATTAATCGCTATTAGCAACATCACTGATTATTGATTCACCTTTACTCAGTGCTACGGTGAAATCTGCAGCTGCCCCCCTTAGTATTGGAGCCCCGGGGCTCTTTCCTAGTGCCTCCCTTGTATTTGTCAGCATGCATTCATTCTGGGAGGGCGTTACCCAAGCTCCGGTAGCCTGAATGTTTTGATGCAGGTAATCTGCAAGTTTCATCACATGTGGTTTGAACACAATCAGTATATATGACTAAACTATATCAATGTAGGACCCAATCCTCTTACCATTCTTTGTCCATTTGGAAGAGGTTCTGTTTCAAGTATGGCTTGCAAATCCCGGCTTTTGGAGTTTCTGTGAAATTCTGACTTTGAGGGTTGGAGTGATTCGGCCTTTTGCTGGTGATCCCTTAGCAAACGTAACAACTTTGAATTATATTTTGGAAACAGGAAAACTCTGCTCGAAGTACAACTTTATAGATAGAATATCTATGCCCCCTTTGTTACAATTCAGGGCCCATCAGCTATTCCATTAGCTCTCATCTCTTGTCTTGAAGGACCAGAATATAAAAATTACATCCTTTGAGATATTGTGTCTGTCCGATCCAAAAATGGACATTGTCCTTCCTCTACTCAACATTTAGTGCAAACCCTAATGACACTAAATATCAATTTCGAAGCATTTGGGAGTTAGATTGTAGAATTGAGTTAGACGATGAACAATGGTAACACTGCTTTGACTCACTATCTAAAAGTAGGCTTCAGGTCACCAGTATGGAAGTCTTGATTCCTTTGTTACAGAGATCCTTCTTGGTGCCTGAGAGACTACATCCAGTATAACCAGATAAACCTGTATCTTGATTCCGAGAGTGTCGGGCGACTGGCTCCTTATATCATATATGGTGGTCCTGTCCCGTGGTGGCTAGGTTGTGGAATAGAATTTCTAAATTAATCAACAAGATCCTGCTACTCCGCCTTTGTTCAGATCCTACTATTTTTCTTGTAGGCATCCAGCCTGATAATTTGCCCCATGCAAATGTACAAGTGTATAAACTAATACAATTTACAGCAAATGCTTCTAAGTCGTCTATTGCTTCTCAGTGGTTGTGGCCGACACTCTCATTGGGTGGTCCTCCGCCGAGTACATATCACCATGCTTAATGAAAAAATTAACACTAACCTCATTGTCAGGAACCTCCATTTTGAGAGTTTGTCTCCCCTGGACACAAAATGTTTTATCAAAGTGCATACAAAGTGTCCACATTTTAAAACTCCACATTGTTTGCATTGCAGTTGGCTATGTAACCGTACTTCATTTTTCATGACCAATCTCCAAGTTTTAGTTTAAGCTTTAATGATTGCTTGTTTTAATACTGATGTTGTTCAAAATATTCATGTGTTGTTGATCGCAGTTTGTTCATATATGAAACTGTTGTATCCTGGCTGTAACCTTTAGGCCGAATACGCCTGTTTGATCTGTTCTGTTGTACCCCTATTTCTACGTGCTTTTCAATAAAAAAGTTTGAAACTTAATTATATCAACATGCAAACTGTTAAGATGCCCACTAATGATAGAATCTTGATTGTACAAACTTACCACTTTTATATGAGGTATAATTTGGTCTGCATACATTTCCATACAGACTTTTACTAATCCTGCATCAAACATGGAATTATTTGCTTCTCATTGACCATCAATACTGCTTTTGCCTGTTGCAGTGAGGCTTATGACAAAGTACCCTTGCTTCAACATGATGAATATTAAAGCACAAACCAACATTTCGGTGTCAACCGTATTTTCAGACCTTGCGAATTAGAGTGAATGTATAATTGTCCTCTGGCAATGGGGCCTTAGACTGTTCACTGCTAAGGGATATGGTGAAATTACACTGCTTTTAATCCAGCGATCGGTATGGTTTGAAGGACTAATTCTTGTGCTGCTATTGTTACCCTTCGCAATGGTTTAGCTTACGCTCTGTCTCAAACAACTAATCTTAATCTATTTAATTACTCAAGTGATCTCAAGACTGCGGATTGAAATAACTGATACAATTAAAGTAAGAACCTATTGTTGTGTTGGTTCTGTAACTCTTAATAACTAGACTTTTTTTTTCTCCTTCAGTACTCTGCCCAAAATGGAATTTATTATGGTATTGGCTTATCATTTCTTTACATTCTCGGTGTTTTTCTTCACTCTCCTTTTACTGTAATGTTGGAAATTTGTGCATTCATTCAGTTTCATCTTTCTTAGACTTGCTGTCTGCCTGGAAGGTACCTTTTACTGCACAGTAAAACAATAAATGAGTCTCTAAAAGTGACTTGGGACTGTTATAACTGAGAGCAAGAGACTTGGGTTAGGTCATTGCCTCTGTATCTTCTTCCTGCAGTTAGAGGTTGGGGCCTGTACATAGGTCAGCTCGCCTATAAATGTGACTGCCTGACCCTTCCACAAGACTGGGAACAATTCATTTTATGACTCTGTCAGTGCAGATGTTATGGGCTACTAGCTGGTTTTAATAACTGTCAGCTGCTGTCCATGTAGTGCTGGTTAGACTTTTCTCAGTTGCAGTGTATCTTTAACTGAGACATAGATGCCTATTATGTAGTGCATATTTATGTTTTCATTCTCTTAAATCGCCTTGTTGGTGCATACTACCAGTAAACCTGTAGGAATGCTCTTGTTAAACTGGAGTCTGTTGTAAAACGCACCTTTCCTTTTCTCCCAGCTAACAGTTTCTTGGACTTTTTTTATAGGAGGATACAGTGTCTCTATGGTGTTAGGGTTGTTGGTTAGGAGATGTTAATCCTGTATTTTTCACCTCTTCAATATACCAGAGATGTGCTGTTTCTAGAAGAGTAGCTTTTCGTTATGTTGCAATTGGTTTTGGCACTGGCCCTCACTTATACATTGCATAGGTCACAGCTTGAGTGCTTTTGGCCTGCAAATATTGCTAGCCTTAAAGGGTTACAAATTTAGGAAGGAACATCGCTCACCACACCACCACACTAGCCAAAACCAGGACCGAGCACAGCCAGGCCAAACACACAGAGGAACGGAAGGTCCGCTCATCTAAAACATAAGTCTGATCTTTATCCAAAAACATCAGTACTGGACAAAGGGCATATCGGCCCATGCATATCTGAGCATATACTCACTCCTAAGTCATCGCTCAATTTCAGTTCTGATGTTTGGATGGTAATATGCTTTTTTTTATGAAGTTGAGTGTTATGGGGTAGAGTAGGGGAGGTTAACTCAAGTTTTGGTTCAGAAGGCTGAGGTTAGGCATCAGAAAAAGGTCAACGTTGGAGTGGAGGTTAAGCATTAGGAAAGAGTAAACTTTAAGAAAAAGGGGGAGGGGGATTTGAAGTAAGGTGCCAGGAGGGGGTAGGTAACGTTTAATGAGGGTGGGAGTAAATTTTGGTGTCAAGTGTAAGGGAGGAATTGGGAATTAGGAAAGGTTTTGTGCTAAGGCTGGGTAAGGTCCATGATGAAAGTCTTTTTTTTCTTTCTGCTTAGAACTATTTCAGTTATCTACTACTGCAGTTTCTGCCATGCTAGAGTTTCTCCTTATTGGAGTGGAAAGGCCTATTGCTTGGCATCCTTGAAGGGGGTGGCTCTTTCAGCCTTGCTGGTGAGGTTCAGGTCTATAATGTATAAATCACAGAAAGCAAGGTTGTTTTCTTTAACCCTTTCAGGACCGGACGGCTCTACCCCTTAAGGACCAGAAGCGTCCTTTATTCTGCCCTGCGAGTACTGTGATTGGCTCACAGTAATCACTGGATCAGGAGCCAATTAAATTGTGCCACTGTGACAGCAGAGCGAGCGGGTGCAACAAAGGAACATCGGTGAGGACGGCATGAGTGTGTGGCGGTGAATAGTTGGAAACTACGTCCTGTCAGGGCCACAAAGTCACCAGCAGGATGTAAATTCCAAGTGCGTTGGTATGGAGCCGGTTAATCATATGAAAAAATTTAGTTTTAAATAAAAACATAACTACTTAGAGTACCCAAGGTGAAAATAAATTGATGAGATAAGCAATTGAATCTATCCTCCTACTCCTAAAAATTACCCTATGGTATAATTTTCCTTCTAAAAACTTACAAAGTAGATTTAATATTGTCTCTGCTCGTTGTCAGTCTAAGTGTCCCAGAGCTCAAATACATGAACTATTGACTTTCTTTTATCTATCCCCTGCAGCGAGAAACTCTTCTGCAGGAAAAAAATATGGCTGTAATTTCTCATCAGTGAGGGTTACACTGTAATCCGACAAGGTACTGACAAGACAGAGACTGTCACTTGCATGGCTGAAACTTAACGCTTTCAGGCACAAAAAGAAAAAAAGAAACAGCTTAGATATTTGTATGCTAGGCACTGTACATATACGTTTATCTCATCATGTCACCGTATACTCACTGTACTCTTTAAAGATCAATCTGCAAGTACTATATTGAATAAAAATAGATACATTTTGTGTCTTGTAGGTCACATTCTGTATTTTTGAAAACAATTTTAGATATATTTGTAATTAGAGGATGTCTGGCTCCTAGATTCTGCATAAAGCAAACCGTTCAAGCTGCTGCACCCCTTATGAATAATTATGTATTGTTTTTCTGCAGCAATATTTGTCATTCATCTCTGGGTTGTCTGCCTCTTGGCGATTCCTGTTAATCCTGGCAGACATAAACTATCACTGGGCTAAGGTTTGGCAACCAGGACTTCCAAAAAGACATTAGAGGCAGGTGGGCAGCGATGCAGGCCTCAAAGTGTCACTGTAGTTGGTAAAAGGAGTCACTAAAATTAATTATTCCCAAGAGGAACCAGTGCAACAGATACTGTAGTACCATATATACACGCATATAGGCCCAATTTTTCAGCACAAAAACTGTGCTGAAAAGTCACCCTCTCGGCCTATATGCCGGTCATCTGCCTGTGTCTGTGGTGGGGGTGTGTAGACTGACCTGATGCGGAGTCAGGAGGACCGTAGAAAGTGCCTGCAGCAACGTTTCCCAGGTGGTCAGATTGGAAAGCAGCTTGCAGCTTGTGAGCCCATTGGCTATTACCAGCCAATGGGCTCACAAGTTGCAGAGAAACAGGAAGCGTGAGATTATGAACACGGAAGAGTGCTCCTGCTTTGTTTCTGGGTGACCGGTCATCGCTCCTGAACTGATCTCCTCCCGGGCATCCAGCCGCCACTGCTGGGATCTCCTCCCGGGCATCCAGCCACCACTGCTGGGATCTGCTCCCGGGCATGCATGCAATCGCTTCTTCTCATTAGCAGTTCTCCGTGGGCTCCCCTTCTGCCCCAATCAGCTGGAAAACATTGCAGCAGGCTCTGTAAGCCTGCTCAGCATCAACACTGCACTCTCTGGTCCTCTTCACTCAGGATCAGGTCAGTTTGCACACCCCCCACCATGGCACTTGAAGAATCTTTAAAAGTGATAAGTACACTACAAAACTCCCTCAGATTCTTCCACGAATACTAGTGTGCACGTACATTAATACATTGTTTATTACATTGTTCCAATAGACACATTTAATTGAGGCTGTTAGCTTATAGCTTATCAGCATAAATATGAATGAAAATAGACTTGAAGAGGATAATCTTCAGCTGTCTTCTAGTTCTCATTTCATGTCTGATCTCTCATAAAGGTATCTGCAATGTTTTCATAAACATGAAAAATCCTATCCTAGAGAACATCTCTAGGTTTCTTCTAATGCATACAGGCGAATGCAAGCCTCACGAGCTGCTGCATTTCCTACCCTCAGCCGTATATGCGAGTATATACGGTACTTGGTTTCTATGTGTGCTTAATATATTTTGTTGGAGCCACTAACAGTTATAGTATTTACTTAAGGGGGCACTATGGTGAAATATTGTAACATTTTAAATATGTGCAAACATAGACTAATAAGAAGTACAATTTTTTTTTCTAGAGTAAAATGAGCCATAATTTACTTTTCTCCTATGGTGCTGTCACTTACAGTGGGTAGTAGAAATCTGACAGAAGCGACAGGTTTTGGACTAGTCCATCTCTTCATAGGGGATTCTCAGCAACGTTTTTATTCTTAATGAATTTTTCCCTAAGAAGGATTTAAACAATGATGCTGGCCAGCTTCCCTGGTCGCGAGTTTTTTGGCAGTTGGACAGAGCAACTGCCATTCACTAAGTGCTTTTGAAAATAAATAAATCCCTGAGAATCCCCCATGAAGAGATGGACTAGTCCAAAACCTGTCGTTTCTTTCAGATTTCTACTACCTACTATTAGTGACAGCAACATAGGAGAAAAGTAATTTATGGCTCATTTTACGCTGGAAAAACGTACTTCTTATTTGTATATGTTTGCACATAATTTTATTGTTACAATTTTTTTGTCATAGTGCCCCTTTAAATTGGACCTTTAGGCCCCGCTTGTTGTTGCAGTATGGTAACACACTGCACACTGCATTAAACATATTTTTCTCATTGACTGGATGCTTCAGGGTATGCAACGCAAGGCACCCATAACGTACGGTACTTCCCCCCCCCCCCCCCCCTTTTTTTTGTGTGTGTTTAGTTGCCTTCCTGTTATACTGGGAACACAACACTGCACTAGCCATTAAGTGTTCACTAATGATCTATATTTTTATATACGCAATCTTAATATACATATGAAATATGAGGGGCTAGCTAAAATATTCATTTAATGTATATTCACTCAGTTTACCCTTCTACATCGATTTGGTAAGATGGCACAACACAGATTGCATCATTAGTGGGCACTTTATTATTTTCCTTAAGGTGACCACTAATGATCCAATCTTTTTCATCCAATCTTACCAAATCTATGCAGTATAAGGGTAAACTAAGTGAATATACTGAATGTATAACTTAGGCAGTTCCCTTATATTACATAGAAATGGTAAGATTGGATGAAAAAGATTGGATTATTAGTGGCTACCATTATGAAGACAGCTAAATGTTTTATAAAATACGTTCAGCACAAAGTAACCTGCCAGTTCGCAGTTTTTCGGTGACCTATCCATTTGCTCTTCCCTGTGGCTTGAACTCTGTAAGCAGCTTCCTTTTAGCAGCATGCGACCTGATTTTAGAAGCGCAGGAGCATGTTTTGTCTTTCTCCTCTGTCCATGAGATGACAGTATATCTTGTATTATTAACATGGAAAATAGCCTGTATCCTGCAGATTACATCTGCTTCATGATCCCCCTTGGCTGCGAAAAAAAATAGCAGATAAATGATGGAGTGAAATCCACCAGGGACTCCGAGCTGTAGCACAGAGAGTAACACAATGCCAGCTAAGTGTAAACAAGTTTGATAATGTCACTTATCTGACAGCTTTCTTGGGCTTAGATCATCGAAGTCATCTCTAACTCACTACCTCCAGACAGGCTACAGCAAGCTCTTGGCAGCCTCTCTTGCTGGCAACTCATGTAAAATTCCTTCAACCTTGTTGATGCAGCAAAACGCTGGGCCCTCTGTACACAAGGGAGATTGCCATTCATCACCATGATAACTTGTTTGCAGTATGGCTGCAGGCACCACTTATCCAGGGTTCCTTTACAGGATTTTTTTTCTTTTGTAGGAATTAAAATGGCTGTGTAATGTCTTCCTTTGTCATTTTAGGCAAAGTAGACCTGTATATGCCCACTCCTTTTTCAGCACCTCGCTGCACATTGACGGTGCAAATGGGGACAGGCTACGGGAAAGCAAAACTTAGAAAGAGGAGCTTTACCGAAAGATAGCAGTGGTGAGGGAATAAATGAATACATTGCAAAAAGAGTATTTAAGAAAATAGAAGACAGAGCAGGAAATTGATACAAGCCGTGTAGTTAATGTTATCTGATCCACCGTGAGCAGGCCATCTTTACTACTGGCAGACATGAAAAACACGTCAAAAACTGCCCTTAACTATAAACACAGTGCACATTCTCTCTCTCCCCCTCTCTCTACACGCACACACACCCCCGCGCACCCCCCCCCCCCCGCACACACACCCCCGCACACACACCCCCGCACACACACCCCCGCACACACACCCCCGCACACACACCCCAACACACACACCCCAACACACGCACACACCCCCGCACACACCAACACACACACCAACACACACACAACACACACACAACACACACACAACACACGCACACCCCACGCACACCCGCACATACACACCGCACGCGCACGCACACACCCCCGCACACACACCCCCGCACACACACCCCCGCACACACCCCAACACACACACACACCCCCGCACACACACCCGCACACACACACACACACCCTACCTGTTATCTCCCACAATGCAACATGGTTCACAGACAGGAAACTGTCAGGGCAGTGACATCACATGCACCATAGTATTAGCCACACGTGCACCCCTCATGATCTATTTAAAAAAGTCAAGATTTCTCATAGGAAAGGGGTATTACCTACTGATTCCAATAAAGTTCAATCTGGGGTTAAAGTAGTTCTTTATCAAATTTAGAGAATGAGGAGGGGTCCCCCCCCCCCCCCCAAACAATCCACAATATAGCGTCAATATCCTTTTTTTTTTTTTTTAAAGGAACCAGCAGGACTAGGGGTCATTGCTTCTGTGCACAACTCTGCTTATAGGAGGAGGTGAGCCGATGGCAGCCAGGTGCTCACCAACATTAGCCGGGTTGAGCACTCGGCTAAACGAGCCTGGGGAGAACACTGGCTGAGATACAGTATATAGCTTTCAATATCAGTAGCATAATATAATACTGTTAATACAGTAGACATTGGAGGATCAGACACAGCTCCGGCATATCAACCTAGTGGAGAACAGAGAAATAGCAGCAGCACAGTAATCAGACAAAGCTCCGGCATAGCAGGCTAGTGGAGGGCAGAGAAATAGCAGAAAATAACCGTGTGAAAACTTTGCAATTCTTGTTCAGGGAATGAGCATTGCTTCCTGAACGACAAATACAAACAGAATTGTGGCAAAATAGAAGGAATTTTGCAGCAATTTTGTTAGTGTGAAACGGCCCTAAGTGATCTGGATAAACTATATAAGGAAAAAGGGGTGTGTCTTCAACTAAGTGAATAGAAGAAACCCTCTAGCTCTGTGTGCCAGTAGTAAACATGGTTTCTCCCATGCTCCACGAGGCACTTTTTCTACACCACACTGACAGTGAAAGATTATTTCTTCTCTTTTACTTATTTCTTCTTCTGTTCCTCATAACACACTCTTTTCCTTTGTGTGTAAGAAAAAAAAAATCTCCTTACAGTTCCTTTTTAACACTTATCAACTAAAAATACTTATACGCGTGCAAGAAAAGTAATAGTAAGCTTTAAGAGGAACTGTAGTGAAAATATAATGTACTTGATAAATAATTTAGGTTTGCCTATTGTAAAATCTCTCATAATTCTTAGCTCTCCCTGATATACATTCTGAAATTTATCACATTTTTACTGCTGTCAGGTGCAGCTCTGCACATTGCTTGTGTACTGTTTTGCAAAGGTAATAGAAAAGTAGAAAGGAGACTTCCACATGGTTAAATAGCCTAGGTTGGGACATGACTGCGAGGACGAGGCTGCATACCAGTATACAGCAATGGATAGATAGAGGAAAAAGAGAAAGGATTGCCAAACACTGCTAATGTCTCCCTTTGTACATAGATATAGGAAGTGTTTCTAAATGCTGAAACTGAGATATTTACTGTAAGGGCCCGTTTCCACTATAGCGTTGCGGAATCGCCGGCGAATCACCGCAGGCAAATCGCATGCGGGTGCGATTCCGCATGCATTTTTTGCCGCGATTTTGCATAGGTAAGGCTGTATGCGAATTTAACCATGTCACTGCCTGTGTAAATTAACATTAATACCTATGCGAAATCGCGGCAAAAAACGCATGGGGAAAACGCATGCGATTTCCCTATTAAATACATTGCGTGCGATTCGCCTGCATTCCACACGCAGACGAATTCTGAGGGCCCTACCCTGCAGATTTTTTCTGCACAGAAAAACGTGCGGGGAAACAGTCCCATCCACTTGTACTGACTGTGCGAATCCGCATGCGGGCAACGCATGCGGATTCGCGATAGTGGAAACGGGCCCTAAAAGTGGGCATGCTGAGTTTACTACTAGTAAGTGAGTATTACTCACTATAATGCATCTTTAAAGTGACACTGAAGCGCAAAAAATAAAATAAAAAAATTGGTAATTGTATGTGTAGTACAGATAAGCCATAGAACATTCGTAACAAAGAAAAGTCTCATATTTTTATTTTCAGCTATATAGTTTTTTTTTTTTTTATATATAATCACATTACAACATTCTGTCATATTTGCAGTTTACAAACTACACTCTGTATTTTAACCACTTCGCCGCCTGGGTACAGTATATCTACGCTCCTTTGGACTTGAGTTCCCTGCCCGGAGCGTAGATATAAGCACCTTCCGCCGCCGCTGTCCGCGCTCCTGCTTGCCCGCTCGCCCGGAGATGAATGAACGGGAAAAAACATTCTATGAGGAGCAGCGCGATCATTGTGGAAAAAAAAGTTTTCCAGCCTCCCTGAACAGCCTGTAAGCGACGACGCTTACAGGACACATTCTCAAAAATGTACTGTGGCCATCTTGTGGCCAAAAAGTAAAACTACACCCAAAAACATTTTTCATATACAAATACCTTCTTGTACATTATAAATTAACTCATTAACTCCCACACTCCCCAATTGTTACCATTTTTTCTTTTGTAATAAAAAAAAAAAGACAATAAAAAAAAAATCATAGTTACCTTAGGGACTGAACTCTTTAAATATTTATATCAAAAGGGTATAACACTGTTACTTTATAAATTATGGGCTTGTAATTAGGGATGGATGGAAAAACTGAAAAAAATGCACCTTTATTTGCAAATAAAATATTGGCACCAGACATTGTGATAGGGACATAATTAAAATGGTGTAATAACAGGGACATATAGGCAAATAAGTTACATGGATTTTAATTACAGTAGCATGCATTATTTAAAAACTATAATGGCCGAAAACTGAAAAATGATTTTTTTTCCAAAATGTTTTCCTATTTTCCCATTAAAACACATTTAGAATAAAATAATTCTTGGCATAATGTCCCACCTAAAGAAAGCCTAATTGGTGGCGAAAAAAACAAGATTTCATTGCGATAAGTAATGGTAAAGTTATAGATGAATGAATGGAAGGCGCGCTGAAAGGTGAAAATTGCTTGGATGCTGAAGGGGTAAAACTATGAAAAAAAAAGCTAATTATCCTTTTAACTTCCCAACGGTAAAACCTTATCTGAAGATGTCTTTCACTGGTTATTTGATGTATAAGTGCTTCAGAAAACAGCACTGTCTTCAACCGAAGTTGGGTTAGGGAACTCAGAGAAGCTCTTTTGCATAGATAACTGAAGTTTACTGTACTGAAAACAAAATGTGACTCTGTTCTTTGCTAATAATGTTTTATTTCTTATCTGTACTACAAATACAAATTATCATCTCATAAGTTTTTCAATTCAGATTCCCTTTAAGTTAACACAGGACAATTTCTTTTAAGTACTTTGATCTTGCAGGGAGCTGAAAACATTAATTATATGAGAAGTCTCAGGAGAAAAGTTTATCAAATTAGGAATGAAGGGCTTTCAATGTACCCTCAAGCTGTCTCTAGGAGAGGAGATAGACAAATGGAGTAAAAATGTAAGAGATTTATCTCAACTCTCATCAGACAGTATGTGAGGAAAATTTCCTTATAGAGGGCTCCAAACTGCAAAACCCAGGAAGCTTGTCAGTCTGTTCCCTTTTATCTAGATCTCAATTTAAAGCTTTGTCTGAGTTTGGACTTTTCAAGAAGCAGCTTGATGTGCAGCGAGGCGGCTCCTGTCTGCCTGTATAAGATATTATGAGCTGCAGAGTTTGTAGCTACGAGGGGTGGTTAGTGAAGTCTTGCCATGGGTCCCTGTGATGTGGTGGTGTTCCCCTTTGTGCGCCAACTTCAACACCTACTTTTTCTGAAAGCTGTTGCTAGCTTTATCACATCATGTAACTCTTGTATGTTGCCCGCCGTAGGTTTAGCAGTCCTTTAAGTAGCAGCACATCTGTCTGTTTATCAAAGATTACGTTGCCGGAATCTCATTTTGGCAATAGCTGTGATGCAGTGCAGATTAAACGGAATGCAGGAGATGTTTGGTGGAATTCCAGATCCGCAGCGCTAGAAAATGACAGATTGTAAAGCTAAGTAACACTAAAACGTTCGAAGGGCTCATTTGTTAAATAGGACCAATCTAGGTTTAATCTATTGCCAGCGTGATCCTCGCTAGCTGTAAAACAGGCTGTGTCTGGAAAGAGGCCAGCAAGTATCATAATGTAGGATGAAGGGCTCCAGGAATGATATTTGCTGCTACATTCTTCAGGCTAGAACAAAACCACTGCAGTACCGATCCAGCATTTGCTGTCCCTGCTAAACAGAACTGACACTTTGCACCACACTTCACAATATTAACGTGTGATTTGTGACAATGCAAGTTTAGCTGGTAGGGGAAGTTTTATACTGACACATAAATACACTGCTGGTGATTGATATTTCTTTCCCCAAGGCAAGCAGTACACCGTACCAATGCTTGTGTTTTCAAAGAAAGCATTAAAGAGCAACTACTGCCATATGGCTGTCTACAAGGTAGAAAAACCCTCACATGGGAGCTGCTTTATCTGCCAAGAATAGTAAAGTAATGTACATATCCCTGTGATGCGTCCACCCCTGCTGTGCTGCCACGAAGAAAGATGGATCCAGCGACTTCTCCCTGACGATGAGCGCTCTCCAATCCATCTTCCTGCCGACGGGTATGCGTGACGTCACGCGATGACATAGGACAGGCGCAAGTGAGACTTCAAGCGATCGATCCAGCATAACGTGAGCCTGCACCACGTCGCGAGATCGCGGAAACAACCACCCGTTGCTCAAAGAAAATCGCTGGCCATTGGCAAAATTGTCAGAAAAATCGTGAGGTGGGCACGGGACTTGACAGTTGTGACAGTACCCTCTCTCCAGTGTTCGGATTACTAATTAGCCTCACCTTATTATTATTGATTTATACAGCACCAACATATTCCTTGGCACTATACAGAGTAAGAAACAAACATGCGGTACATATTATAGACGATGGTATACACCAAATATAGACACTGGTACATAATACAGAATTGGTAGACCTAACCATTACAGTGACACATGTAACATGATGAAGAAAAATGTATAGCAAAATCCAAGCCACAAATGGGTGAGTGAGCCCTGCCCTTTCAAGCTTACAGTCTAAAGCCGGGGTGCCCAAACTTTTTTGGCTCGCGAGCTACTTTGACATTTTCTGCGACTAAGAGATCTACCAGTACAGGTAGCTAAGTATAGTTGCCCTGAATAGGTAGCGAAGTATAGCTGCCCAGTATAAGTAGCTAGGTATAAGTGCCCAGTATAGGTAGCCAAGTACAGGTGCCCAGTATAGTAATAACTTACCTTCCTCCAGCTCCAGGGGTGGTGTCTGCAGCTTTTTCCAGTCTTCTCTCTTTTATGCAGGACAGATGAGCGAGCCGGGGGGATAAGAGAGCAGACGTTCAGATGGAAAAAGTGGCCGCGTACCACAAAATTCTGCTGCCGGCGCTGCTCACGGCCAATCAGGGATAGGGAGGGTAGATGCGCGGCTGAAGGAAAGAGGGCCTCTCCCCTTCAGCTGCACATCTCCCCTCACATCTCCCCTTCAGCCTCGCATCTCCCCTCCCCATCCCTTCCCCGATTTGGCTGCGAGCAGCACTGGCAGCAGATATAGCTGCCGGCAGCAAAATTTGATGGGATGCAGCCGCAATCTACTGGTAGATCGTGATCGACCTATTGGACACCCCTGGTCTAAAGGTTTGTAAGGATTGACCTCAAGACTTGCCTACAATGAGCCAGCTTCCTTCTGTCTTCTTAAAGGGATCATAAAAGTGTTCTTGTAAGCATGTTTGTTTTTATTTGTGTTAAGCACTAAAACAATAATTTTTAAAGACACCTGAAGTGAGAGGGATATTTATTTCCTTTTAAACAATGCACATTGGCTGGCTGCCCTGTTGATCCTCTGCCTCTAATACTTTTAGCCGTAGACCCTGAACAAGCATGCAGATAAGATTTTCTGACCCAAGTCTGACTGGATTAGCTGCGTGCTTGTTTCAGGTGTGTGATTCAGACACTATGGCAGCCAAACAGAAAAATCACCAAGACACCAGCCAGCTGGGATAGTTGAACAAAAGATAAATATGGCAGCCTCCATATCCCTCTCGCTTCACACTCCCTTCAAGCATTTTTTCTCTTTTAATGAGAAAGTGAATTTTACTAACTGCCAATGCTTAGGTTTGGTTTGAGATAGAACTATGGCTAAGGGCTGGCTCACACTAGAGGCGTTTTGTGTTTTTTTTTTTTGTTTTTTTTTAAAGCACTGACTTTTTTCAAAATTGCCCTGAAAGCGCTCGTGCAATGATCCTCTATGAGAGAGTTCACATCTGAGCGGTTCATTTCTGATCCGCTCAGCAAAGCGGTGTCTGGACCATTTTTGAGGCGATTCTGCCTCAATGGAAGGTATAGAAATAAACGCTCACAAAATCGCTTTGTGCAGCGATTGTTTGCACTTTTAAGAATAAATACATTGTATTTATTCTTTTCCAGTTCAAATAGTTCACTTACTGACTTGCATCAGGTAGTGAATTACAAAACCGCTCGACAAAAGCGCTTAGAAAAAAACTTTTAACAAAAACTTATCGCCCACTTAAGCGCCGGGAAGAAAAAAAGCCTCAAAAAACTGCCAATGCGAACGGATACGTGAGCGGAAGGCAATGGGAACTAGGCCTGAATGTGGGTAAACGTGAAAAGATAACATCTTCTATCAGTCCTGTTTTGCTATTATGTCTGGTAGATGGGGTTCCTTTACTTTGTGTTATTGGTAACAAAACAGGAAGGGTACTGCTTCCAACTTAAACAAAAATAAATACTTTTTAGTGGCATAGCATTTTCAGTTTTTTTCTTTTTCCTCCTTTGTTACTGTTAGAGGGATTGTTTTAATTTTGTATTTGGTGACCGGTCCATGAAAAGGGAACCACAACCCAGACAAAAAAATAACACTGACGGTAGCTTTAACCCTTGTTTACGCTATCCACAGCAGCCATTAAATTTAATGTAATCTTATTTGTTGGTTCATCTAGAACCCTGTAGTGAGAATGATGCAGAGGCTACCATGTTTTGTTCCTTTGCCAGGCACACAACTCTCCATGCCACTGCAGTTAGTGCCTTAATCACCTGATCATCTTTCTCATTTTGAGTCAATGGTCCTGATCCAATGCACTTTTACTCCTCTAAGATGTCTCCTAGGTGATATTCTCACATCTTATCAAAAATATCTTAAAAGCCACCAGCCAGCAAGAAATTACTCAAAATAATTTTACCAGTACTTCCCCTTTCTCACACATATGCTGTTGCTCCATGCTCTGTACACACACTGCTGCTCCATCCAAAGTCAACTATAGCAGGGAAAGAAAGGGAGTGGTGCTGAGAGATGCAGCATGCCTGCAGATATTCTGGTGATTCAGCTTGAGCCTGTCCCCAGATACTGCACCGGCCCTGGTCTGAGGGGGAATGCTGGGCAGCTGTAATCCTCCCTGCGTTTGCCTGTAGGTATAACCCTTCGGCTAGACTCTGCACCCAAGTCTGTAGTAAATATTTCTATATACTGTAGTAAAGAGTGTTGCCTTTGGCCCCATTTACACTTAATCAGTTGGTACGTGTTTTTTTTCTTCTCCATAACAGTGCATTGGGAAAAAGATTTCAGTTAAAATGCGTTAGGTGTGAAAGGTGCCATAGGAAAACATGGGACTTAGTTTGAAAGTCAGTTGACCTTTAAGTTATAACTGCGAGCAACTGATTAAAGGGGATCTTTAGCGAAAAAAGTAGGCAGTTAGAAAATGTGACAGATGACAGGTTTTGGGCCAGTCCCATCTTTTTAAAGAGAAACTCCAACCAAGAATTGAACTTTATCCCAATCAATGATTTTCACAAACAGACCATCAGGGGGCGCTGTGTGACTAATTTTGTGCTGAAACCCCTCCTACAAGAGGCTCTGAATACCGCGGTACTCCTGGCAAACTGCCACAATGTAACAATGTTCACAGACAGGAAATGGCTGTTTAGAGCTGTCTAACAGCTAGAAACAGCTAAATAACCTGCCCACAGTAGCAATGTCACCATGTAATAAATGTCAGAATGTGAATCTGGGAGAGGAAAGATTTTACAATGAGCAAACACTGACTAAATCATTTATACATAATTATGGTAAAAAATGAAGCACTTTTTTTACTACATTATTTTCACTGGAGTTCCTCTTTAACCACTTGAGGACTCAGCCTTTACCCCCCCTTAAGGACCAGCGCTGTTTTTTCCATTCAGACCACTGCAGCTTTAACGGTTTATTGCTCGGTCATACAACCTACCACCTAAATGAATTTTGGCTCCTTTTCTTCTCACTAATACAGCTTTCTTTTGATGCTATTTGATTGCTGCTGCGAGTTTTACTTTTTATTATATTCATCAAAAAAGACATAATTTTGGCAAAAAAATGATTTTTTTAACTTTCTGTGCTGACATTTTTCAAATAAAGTAAAATTTCTGTATACATGCAGCGCGAAAAATGTGGACAAACATGTTTTTGATGAAAAAAAACCCATTCAGTGTATATTTATTGGTTTGGGTAAAAGTTATAGCGTTTACAAACTATGGTGCAAAAAGTGAATTTTCCCATTTTTAAGCATCTCTGACTTTCCTGACTACCTGTCATGTTTCATGAGGTGCTAAAATTCCAGGATAGTATAAATACCCCACAAATAACCCCATTTTGGAAAGAAGACATCCCAAAGTATTCACTGAGAGGCATAGTGAGTTCATAGAAGATTTTATTTTTTGTCACAAGTTAGCGGAAAATGACAGTTTGTCACAAAAAAAAAAAAAAAAAGGTTTCCATTCCTGCTAACTTGTAACAAAAAAAAAATGAAATCTGCCATGGACTCAACATGCCCCTCAATGAATACCTTGAAGTGTCTATTTTTCAAAATGGGGTCATTTATGGGGTGTGTTTACTGTCCTGGCATTTTGGGGGGTGCGGAATTGTAAGCACCCCTGTAAAGCCTAAAAGTAGTCATTGCACTGTGGGCCTCTTAGCGCAGTTTGGCTGCAAAAAAGTGTCACACATATGGTATCGCCATACTCGGGAGAAGTAGTACAATGTGTTTTGGGGTGTATTTTTACACATACCCATGCTGGGTGGGAGAAATATCTCTGCAAATGACAATTTTTTGATTTTTTTTTTACACACAATTGTCCATTTACAGAGTTATTTCTCCCACTCAGCATGGGTATGTATAAAAATACACCCCAAAACACATTGTACTACTTCTCCTGAGTACGGCGATACCACATGTGTGGCACTTTTTTGCACCCTAACTGCGCTAAGGGGCCCAAAGTCCAATGAGTACCTTTAGGATTTCACAGGTCATTTTGAGAAATTTCGTTTCAAGACTACTCCTCACGGTTTAGGGCCCCTAAAATGCCAGGGCAGTATAGGAACCCCACAAATGACCCCATTTTACAAAGAAGACGCCCCAAGGTACTCAATTAGGAGTATGGTGAGTTCATAGAAGATTTTACTTTTTGTCACAAGTTAGCGGAAAATGATTGTTATTGGTTTTTTTTTACCAAGTGTCATTTTCCGCTAACTTGTGACAAAAAATAAAATCTTCTATGAACTCACCATACTCCTAACAGAATACCTTGGGATGTCCTCTTTGTAAAATGGGGTCATTTGTGGGGTTCCTATACTGCCCTGGCATTTTAGGGGCCCTAAACCGTGAGGAGTAGTCTTGAAACCAAATGTTTCAAAATGACCTGTGAAATGCTAAAGGTACTCATTGGACTCTGGGCCCCTTAGCGCAGTTAGGGTGCAAAAAAGTGCCACACATGTGGTATCGCCGTACTCGGGAGAAGTAGTACAATGTGTTTTGGGGTGTATTTTTACACATACCCATATTGGGTGGGAGAAATATCTCTGTAAATGACAATTTTTTGATTTCTTTACACACAATTGTCAATTTACAGAGCTATTTCTCCCACCCAATATGGGTATGTGTAAAAATACACCCCAAAACACATAATACTACTTCTCCTGAGTACGGCGGTACCACATGTGTGGCACTTTTTTGCATCCTAACTGCGCTAAGGGGCCCAGAGTCCAATGAGTACCGTTAGCATTTCACAGGTCATTTTGAGAAATTTGGTTTCAAGACTACTCCTCACGGTTTAGGGCCCCTAAAATGCCAGGACAGTATAGGAACCCCACAAATGATCCCATTTTACAAAGAGGACATCCCAAGGTCTTCCGTTAGGAGTATGGTGAGTTCATAGAAGATTTTTTTTTTTGTCACAAGTTAGTGGAAAATGACACTTGGTAAAAAAAACCCAATAAAAATCATTTTCCGCTAACTTGTGACAAAAAGCTAAATCTTCTATGAACTCACCATACTCCTAATTGAGTACCTTGGGGTGTCTTCTTTCTAAAATGGGGTCATTTGTGGGGTTCCTATACTGCTCTGGCATTTTAGGGGCCCTAAACCGTGAGGAGTAGTCTTGAAACCAAATGTTTCAAAATGACCTGTGAAATGCTAAAGGTACTCATTGGACTCTGGGCCCCTTAACGCAGTTAGGGTGCAAAAAAGGGCCACACATGTGGTATCGCCGTACTCGGGAGAAGTAGTACAATGTGTTTTGGGGTGTATTTTTACACATACCCATATTGGGTGGGAGAAATATCTCTGTAAATGGACAAATGTGTGTAAAAAAAATCAAAAAATTGTCATTTACAGAGTGATTTCTTCTACCCATCATGGGTATGTGTAAAAATACACCCTAAAACACATTGGTCTACTTATCCCGGGTACGGCGATAGCACGTGTGGCACTTTTTTGCAGCCTAACTGCGCTAAGGGGCCCAACGTGCAATGACTACCTTTGGGCTTTACAGGGGTGCTCACAATTTAGGCCCCCCCCCCCCCACATGACAGGACAGTTAACAATCCCCACAAATGACCCCATTTTAAAAATAAGACACCACAAAGTATTCCATGAGGGGCATGGTGAGTTTATAAAAAAAAATCTTTTTTGTCACAAGTTAGCAGAAAAGGATACTTTGTGAAAAAAAACAAAAAACAACAATTTATGCTAACTTGTGACAAAAAACAAAATCTTCTATGAACTCACCATGCACCTCACGGAATACTTTGGGGTGTCCTCTTTCCAAAATGGGGTCATTTGTGGGGTCTGTCCTGGCATTTTAGGGCCTCTGCAATCATTACATGTATGGCCAGTATTTCTGCTATACTCCTTATATTGGGCATACAGGTAGTGCATTCTGGGCTGAAAGGAAAAATGAACGGCAAACATCCCTTCATTCGCATCGATCAATGTGGATGAACAAATATCTGCCAAAAAATGTGAAACAAAAAGAAAAGAAAGAGGGACATAGGAGCTGCCACCCCAAAAATCCAAACCCACCAGCTCGTATGCCCAGGCAATCCTGATTTATTCATCCACATTGATCGATGTGAATGGAGAATTCATTGCTTGAGTTCTTTTTTGATACAAAGTGCTTGCCAAAGCATATGAATCCCCAACACCACACCTTGGCCCATATGCCTCGGCAAACGTATCTTTTTTACTGTGGAGGAGAAATCTCGTCCTACAGCGCTGCATGCACTGATTTTGTGTAACCTGACAGAAGCGCAATGCTTCTGTCAGGATGCACCATCAGTGCTGCAGCTGGTTGGTCGGTCGGTCGGTCGGTCTGGATAGAAAAAAGAGAGAAGAAAAACGAAAAAAACAAAACAAAAAGGAGGGGAAGGCGTCCGCCTGGACATAGGAGCTGCCACCCCAAAAATCCAAACCCACCAGCTCGTATGCCCAGGCAATCCTGATTTATTCATCCACATTGATCGATGTGAATGGAGAAATCATTGCTTGAGTTCTTTTTTGATACAAAGTGCTTGCCAAAGCATATGAATCCCCAACACCACACCTTGGCCCATATGCCTCGGCAAACGTATCTTTTTTACTGTGGAGGAGAAATCTCGTCCTACAGCGCTGCATGCACTGATTTTGTGTAACCTGACAGAAGCGCAATGCTTCTGTCAGGATGCACCATCAGTGCTGCAGCTGATTGGTCAGTCGGTCGGTTGGTCTGGATAGAAAAAAGAGAGAAGAAAAACGAAAAAAACAAAACAAAAAGGAGGGGAAGGCGTCCGCCTGGACATAGGAGCTGCCACCCCAAAAATCCAAACCCACCAGCTCGTATGCCCAGGCAATCCTGATTTATTCATCCACATTGATCAATGTGAATGGAGAAATCATTGCTTGAGTTCTTTTTTGATACAAAGTGCTTGCCAAAGCATATGAATCCCCAACACCACACCTTGGCCCATATGCCTCGGCAAACGTATCTTTTTTACTGTGGAGGAGAAATCTCGTCCTACAGCGCTGCATGCACCGATTTTGTGTAACCTGACAGAAGCGCAATGCTTCTGTCAGGATGCATCATCAGTGCTGCAGCTGATTGGTCGGTTGGAAAAAAAGAGAGAAGAAGAAGAAAAAAAAAAGAAAAAAAAGCAAGCAAGCAGCAAAGCACTTCAATAACATTAACTTTTTAAACTTTATTAAATATGTTCAAACCAAACAATAACATTGGTAACCAAATATTAACTTTTTTGCTTACCTGTTTGTTTGTTTTTTACCTGCGAGCTGAGGATAAACTTCTCCTCCCCCATGGGTCAATGTGCAAAGTGCAAATCGCACAGATATGTGGCGAAGTACATTATGCATTCTGTCCCAAGTGAAAGGAGAGGTTTCTGGCAGGCCAGTGTATTTGGATCTCTCAAAACCTGATGTTTGGGTTCACACTGCATACTGGCCTATCCGGTCGGTCGAGCCCGCCGCACCGTCTCGCCCAAAATAGATCTTCAGGGAATACCACAAGAGTAGCATTCGGCCTAGTAATTAACTGCGTCGCTGTAGACTAACATGACTTCCGGGCCGACCCAAATTGCCGCAGAAGCCACGCAGTAACGTAGGCATGCACTAGCGTTAAGTCAAGCACTTCCGGCGTAGGGGGGGACCGCAAAGTGTGACTTTTGCTAGGCAATTTGCCCTAACGCATCGCGCCAGTGTGAAATAGCACTGAGAGACCCTTGTGTGCCTACTGCTGTGTCTGTAGTTCCCTAGGTTCTAAAAGTGTGCCTTCTCGTGGTACCTCTCATAACACTCCCCTAGGCATAGGCCAGGCTGGTCAGGACAGCGGGGACAGTAAACGGGGGTGTCACGCCTTATTCCAGCCTTGCTGCAGACACGACATCTTTTTCTGGGGTTGCGTTGAGTTGGGGTACTGGGAATCGGGTAGGCGTAATGCCTTCCATGCAGCCGGCTAGTTGCATTTGGGGGTTGGGCTCTGTCACCTTCTGGATAGAGGAGTGCCGAAACAATGTCTTCCTGGAATTGAAGGAAAGATCCAGTTCTCCCAGCCTTACTGTAGAGAACAAAGCTGTTGTACATCGCCAATTGAATTAAATACACAGACACTTTCTTATACCAGCGTCTGGTTTTCCGGGAAATTAAATAGGGCACTAACATCTGGTCATTGAAGTCCACCCCTCCCATGTTGGCATTATAGCTGTGGACGGCGAGGGGCTTTTCAATGACCTCTGTTGCCCGTGTAATTTGTACTGTCGTGTCTGTGTGAATGGTAGACAGAAGGTAAACGTCCCTCTTGTCCTTCCATTTCACCGAGAGCAAGTCATCGGTACACAAGGCGGCCCTCTCCCCCCGTAGAAGTCTGGTGTTAACGAGCCGTTGGGGGAAGCCCCGGCGACTAGGCCGCACGGTGCCACAGCATCGGATTCCTTCTAACTTTAAGTGCTGAAAGAGGGCCACACTTGTGTAAAAGTTGTCCACATAAAGATGGTACCCCTTCTGGAACAAGGGTGACACCAAGTCCCACACAATCTTTCCACTGCTCCCCAGGTAGTCAGGACATCCGACCGGCTCCAATTTTGAGTCTTTTCCCTCATAGACCCTAAAACGAGATGTATAGCCTGTGGCCCTATCACAGAGCTTATACAGTTTCACCCCATACCGGGCGCGCTTGCTTGGGATGTACTGTTTGATGCCAAGGCGCCCGGTAAAATGTACGAGGGACTCATCTACACAGATGTTCTGTTCAGGGGTATAAGCATCTGCAAATGTGGATGACAGGTGGTCTATGAGGGGCCGAATTTTGTGGAGCCGGTCATAAGCTGGGTGGTCTCTTTCATGACAGGTGTCGTTGTCATTGAAATGCAGGAAGCGCAGGATGATCTCAAATCGCGTCCTGGACATGGCAGCAGAGAACACGGGCATGTTATGTATTTGGCGTGTAGACCAATAAGAGCGCAATACATTTTTTTTAGTAATACCCATGTTGAGGAGAAGGCCCAAAAAAATTTTAAGTTCGGAAACTTGGAGTGGTTTCCACCGAAAAGGCTGGGCGTGGCAGCTTTTCGGATGGGCGGTTATAAATTGTGTGGCATATAGGTTGGTCTCAGCCACAATTAAGTCAAGGAGATCCTGGGTGAGGAACAGTTCAAAAAAGTCTAGGGCCGATCCTAGTTCAACTGTCTCCACCTGGACTCCAGACTGGGCGGTGAAAGGGGGCAGTATGGGTGCGGCGGGATCAGGGGAATGCCAATCAGGGTTTGCCAGCACCTCTGGAAAACCAATGGGAGTACGGGCCCGTCTACTTGGTGGCTGCGGATCGGATCTTAATTCACGTACCACCGAACCAGTTTCTACTTCCAGGATGGTGTCCGCCACTTCATCAGGGTCTTCTGCGGAAGTACTGGTGTTGATAGGTCCAGGAGATGCTGCGCTGCTGGTGCATGCCTCACCAAGAAAAATCAGATCAACGCCACTCTGCTGCCCTTGAGACTGATCTTCCGCCACCTGCAGTCCAGTGACATGGGGTGTGGTACGCCTGGCTCTAGCCGGGACCTCAACCTCGTCATCGGAACTATCGGTCAGAGAGCCACTGCTGTCTACAGGATCGTACTCTGAACCCGAAGATTCGTCGAATAAGTCGACCCAATCATCCTCATCCGACTGGTCCATGTACCTGTAGATGTCTTCATTGGAAAACCTCTTTTTTGCCATGGTGGCCTGCTAAATTTAGGAGGTATTCCTCTGAGACTACCCAGGAAAAGAGCACCTACCTAGCGAAAGGGAGTACTTGAGAGGTAGAAAGCTGTGGTCACTGAGTTTAGATAAAAAAAATCAAAACTGATGTTTACAGTGCCACAGCTTGTGTACAGTGTTTTTTGCAGTGATCAGAAAAAAGAAATTTCTGTCACTGCGGTGGGGCGGGCTGAACGCAGTGCAGGCGAACGATCAGGTCTGATCGGGCAAACACTGCGTTTTTTTGTGGATCCTAGAGACCCTAATATAGATCTGACTGTGATCACTAATAATCACTTACAGATACTATATAGTACCAATGCTGATTAGCGACAGTGATGACGCTAATTAGTGACTGTGGTGCAGTGGGCTGAGCACTAACTGACACTAACAACCCTTTTGCTTAGCTAACTGGCCTAACTGTTTGTTACCACTAGTGATACTAAAAAAGTTTTTAGATCACTAGGATAGTGATAGTGATGGTGATGGGGGGGGGGGGGGGGGGGTTGTGGATCAGAGAGCAATCACAAATAATCAAAAACAATCACGAGACAATTACAACACAATTACAACACAATTACAGCAATCGGCGCAATCAAAGCCAATCACGGACCAATTGAATCCAATAACGTGACAATCAAAAACCAATTACGTGACAATTGAAGCCAATCACACGACAATCGATGCTAATCACAGGGCAAAACGGCCAATCAGTGGGCAATTGGCACAATCAAAACCAATTACGGGCAATTGAAGCCAATCACGCGACAATCGAAGCCCAATTACGTGACAATCGGAGCCAATCACACGACAATCGATGCCAATCACAGTGCAATTGAGACAATTGTAGCCAAACAAAGCACAATCAAGCCTTACAGACAGGAGATAAGATACACAATGGCAGGGGGGAGAATATTCGCAATCAATGAACTAGGACGGTGTGGGGAGGATCGGAAGGGGTGGGGGGTGATCAGATACCCCTAAGGGGTAGTTGGGGGTCTAATCTGATGGATAGGAGTGACAGGTGGTGATAGATGGGTTATTGACGGGTGATAAGTGGGTGTTTACAGGGAAAAACAGATGTAAACAATGGACTGCTGATGTGATCAGGGGGGGTGTCTCGGAGGGATCTGAAAGGGTGGGTGGGTGATCAGAAGCCCCTAATGGGCAGTTGGGGGTCTGATCTGATGGGGGGCAGTGGCAGGTGGTGACAAGGGATGATTGACAGGTGACGGATAGGTGATTGACAGCTGATCAGCGGGCAATTACAGGGAAGATAGATGCAGTATACGGGGGGGGGGGGGAGATCTGAAGGGGTGGGGGGTGATCAGATACCCCTAAGGGGCAGTTGGGGGTCTGATCTAATGGGGGGCAGTGACAGGTGGTGACAAGGGTTGATTGACAGGTGACTGATAGGTGATTGGCAGCTGATCACTGGGGAGATAGACAGATGCAGGGGAGATAGATAGGTTCAGTATACAGGGGGGGGGGGGGTCGGGGGGAGATCTGGAGGTGTGGGGGGTGATCAGATACCCCTAAGGGGTAGTTGGGGGTCTGCTCTGATGGATAGAAGTGACAGGTGGTGACAGGGATTTATTGATGGGTGATATGGGGGGTGGTTAGGTCTGATCTGCGGGCTGCAGGGGGGTACAGGGGGGTGTCTGATGGGTGCTGCGGGTGATCGGGGGGTCTGTGGGGCTCCTAAGATGTGTGTGTGGGTGTGTATACTGTGCCTGCTCTCCTCGCTGGTGGTCGATCGCTAAGTGTGACCACCAGCGGGAGGCAGGCAGTATAATACAGTTTGTTACGTAAACAAACTGTATTATACCTGTTCTATTGGCCGATTTGAATTTTTACAGCCCGCCGGCGCTGCTGATTGGCCGGCGGGCTGAAGTCACATGGGGGCCGAAGAGTGTGACGTAGCGATCGCGCGGCTGTAGCCGCGCGATCGCTCGTTAATTAGGCTGCAGCCGGCGACGCAGTACTGCGTCGCTGGTCCTGCAGCTGCCACTTTGCCGACGCACGGTATAAGCGTGCGGTCGGCAAGTGGTTAAGGGGGATTCTCAGGGCTTTCTTTGTTTTCAACAGCATTTCCTGAACAGCAGTTTAACTGCCAAAATAGCAAGATACCAGCCGGCCTCCCTAATCACTTGCACACTATTATGTCAGTTAAATTTTGCAACTGTTGTTCAGGAAATGCTGTTGAAAACAAAGAAAGCCCTGAGAATCCCCCTTAAAAAGATGGACTGGCCCAAAACCTGTCATCTGTCACATTTTTTAACTGCCTACTTTTTTCATGAAAGAACCCCTTTAAAGAGAGTCTGAAGCGAGAATAAATCTCGCTTCAGACCTCATAAATAGCAGGGGCACGTGTGCGCCTGCTAAACCGCCGCTATCCCGCGGCTTAACGGGGGTCCCTGATCCCGCAAATCCCCTCCGTAATGCGTAATGCTAACCGCTGCAGCCCTGCCCCATGCGCGCCTGTCAGCGCGTATCTCCGCCTCTCCCCCGCCCCTCTCAGTCTTCCTTCACCGAGAGGGGCGGGGGAGAGGCGGCGATGCGCCGCTGACAGACGCGACTGGAGGCAGGGCTGCAGCCGTTAGCCCTGCCTCCAGGAGCGACCAAGTCTGCGACCAAGTGTCGTAGTGGGGGGTTTGGGGGTGAAGGGACGCCCGTTTAGCGGCGCTATAGCGGCGGTTTAGCAGGGGCTAACCATGAGCTCTGAAGCGAGATTTATTCTCGCTTCAGAGTCTCTTTAAGTGTAAACAGGGCCTTAGGAGGAATGTGGGCTTCTTTGACATAGGATCTGGTTCATTATCCCTGGCAGTATATGTCATCTTTGTGTTCCAGTAGTAGTATTGTATTTCTGATCTTTCTCTCTTTGTATGTATAGGAGCGAGATGGAATGAGGGCGATCTTGGATTCCTATGACAGTGAACTGGCTCCAGTTGAACACACCCCACAGCTCAGTCGCCGTCTCCAAGAGGCTGAAGTCATGCTGCAGAAAGTGCAGGGGCACAACACTGAGATGGAGGTAATTGGCTATGGGATGCAAAGATTCCAGCTTTAGTAGAAATGCTCTCTATAGTTGACTTAAATGGCTAACTGTCTTTTTATTTGTTTTTTTTTTGTTTTTTTGCTTTTATGTACTGTCTTGATTTAATATGCACATATTCAGTACATTATGCATCCATTCAAATTACTGTACAGTTATCCTACAATCCCTACTTAGTTTAGATAGCTTTACATAAGGAGGCCACACCAGGCTGCGTACGTTGAGGATCCTCTTCCATGTGCAGCAGTGCCACTCCCATTCTATGTGCAGCCCCTTCTTTCATGTGTAACATCCCTTTACTGCAGCCCCTCTCTTTCATGCACAGCTCCATTGTGCATCAGATTCCCTTTTTCATGTGTTTCCTCCTATTCACAGCTTTCTCTTCCATATGTAGCAACCATATTTCATGTCCAGGTGCCCCCTTGGGCTGTAGCTGCCCAGCTCAGTTCACTTTATTCTGTAGTATTATTTTCTTCTCCAATCTGGGACAGCTGAATATGTAGACTGATGGCCACCTTTGAATATGTAGTTTCCTGTCATATGATCTTTTCATATTGCCAATGTTTACATCAGACATGCTTAAAGTTACCTTGATGTTAACAAGCCCGAACTGTCCACACAATTAGTGACCTTTAAGAGACAAACTGAGCTGAACTACACATGCATACGAGGGAGGGCTACTTCCAGAGCTCTGATAGAAAGCTTGGCTGTTTTATTCCAAAGTAGTATCTTAAATACACATACTTGTATGTGTTTGTCAATGTGTGATTATCTATCTATCTATCTTAAATAAACACTCACGCCCCACACACGCCACACACGCCACACACACACACCACCCGCACACCCACACACCGCACACACAGCACACCCACCCACACCCACACACCGCACCACACACGCGCACACACACACCGCACACCCACACACCGCACACCCACACACCGCACCACACACGCGCGCACACACACTTACTTTTGGATTTCACATACTGGACACTATCTGCATTTGAGGAACTTTAAACAAGGATTGAACTTCATCCCAAACGGTAATGGACACACCCTTTCCCACAAGAAATCTTGAATAGATCATCAGGGGAGGTCTGTGTGGCTGATATTGCAGTGAAACCCCTCCCACAGTGTGATGTCAGGACCATGGTCCTGACCTGATCAACAGACTCCTAATTTACATATTACGATCTTGTTGATTTAAAGTATGTAACATAAAAGATATTTCAACACTTCAACGCATTGTCTGTCCATTGACGTCCTGGGCAAGCACGGTTTGGAAACATTTGGAACCTCGCATCCCCAAGGTGCTTCCAGTGACAGCTGCCACAAACAGTCTTGTGAGAGCGTGCACAAAGAAGTAAACCGAGCATGTGTCCTTGAGCTAAGAGTAGGAGCTATAGCGGCAGCATGGGAGGTGGCTGACTGCAGTAAGGGACCATTCGGTGTGGCGCTGCAGTAATATGTACTCTGTCTTGGGGACCTTATAGATTATGCAATCATGCACACCTTTTTCATTTTTTTTCTCATGTCAAGTTTTTAATCTACAGCAGCTGCAAACCGAAGTTGAAAGATATTTAATGACAATCCATTCCAAAATATCTTGTGTAGCGATGATGCATTTGCTTTTTGTGCTACACTTTTGTGCTGAGAAATAAGCAATCTTTTCTCTTTTTTTGTACTGCTTGTTATAATAAATCACAAACAATAATTCTGATTGCTCACATAGCAGAGACTGTCAGATTGGGAACATCAGATCTGCTGCCAGTCACTAAATTATTGCCAATGTGGAAAGATATGTAGCCGTTTTTTGCTGTTGTCCAGCTGATTACTACTGCAATAAGGCTCCTTTCACACTTAGAATGTTATGTTACAATAAGATAGCAACACAGCCAAAAAGTTACATTGCGCGGTAGTGTTGCAGAGCAGCCATACAGTGAGGCATATTGTACAAATACAATATGCCTCACTGCCACTGTAACAGGCATGGAATGTGCTGCACCACAGTCTAAGAGCACCTTAGGAATATCGTTGTGATGCAATGATATTGTCAATGTCGGCTAGTTCATACTTTTATGCTTTTTTTCCACGTTGAGGGGGGAAAAAAACTGGTAGCGGTGCAGCACAGTGTGCATTAGCTTCCACATAGTGTGCAGAAAATGTGTGCAGAGAAACGCACGCAGAAAAGTGTGTGCGCTCCTTGCCTTAAGGTGGCCATACACTGGTCTGATCACAGAGGAATCTGTCTGCTCGAACCCTCCACACCACAGATTTTCAGCATGAAATCTTTTGAAAACTTGCATCTCCCAGTTGTCGTCCCCCCTCGGGCTGTGCTGTCATTGTGTTGCCCAAGCTCTCTCACCTGTCTGTCATGCTGTCCTGGTCTTTTCTCTCCCCGCTGGCTGCTTCTTTATTCCCGAGTCCCAGGTGCTTGTGTGATGTATGGTTCCAAATTCAAACACTAGGGGCAGTGTGGCACATATCTTACATGACCACGAGAGGCCTCTAGCGTTTGACGGCATGCAGGTGCCCGTGGACAAGCAGCCAGAGGGGAGAGAAGAGACCGCAGCATGGACAGGTGAGAGTAGCTTTATCGGTTGTCAATTCAATTGCCATTAGCAATGCACCAGTGATCGATCAAAATTTTCCCGTGTGATCAAGCAAATCGACCCAATTTGGACAAAAAAATTGGGTGATCAGTAGTCGTTTGTGGCATAGTTTTCTAATCTAGCAGATCTAGTCCAATGGTTGAATTGGCCTGATATCGATGAAAAAATCGATAAGTGTATGTCCACCTTTCAAGTAAAGTAATGTGGTAGTGTGAGCTGCGCACAGAGTGCAGATTCTATCAGGGCTGTGGAGTCGGTACAAAAATCTTCCGACTCCAACTCAGACTCCTTAGTTTCTGAAACCACGACTCTGACTCCAACTCCGACTCCGGGTACCCAAAATTGCTCAGACTCCGACTCCGACTCCTTAGTCTAATACCTAACAGGGCTGTGGATTTTGTACAAAAATCATGCGACTCTGACGACTCCGTTTCTGAAACCACGACTCCGACTCCGGGGGCCCAAAATTGCCCCGACTCCACAGCCCTGGATTCTATGCTTGAAAAGAAGTGCAATTTCCGCTTATAGTGAGTTTTGGAAATATATAGCTAGGTAGATATTGGAAGGTAATGTTTAATATTAGATGATGAAAAGCTTTGCATGTTTTTTGTCTGCCTAAGCCTTCACAAAGGGGACCCTGGTGGCGCCAAAACGAGCATAGGCTGTAACGGACTGAAGCCATAACGTGTGTACTGGAACAATACAGGATTTGCACTGTTCCAGATTCAGACTGTGTGCGGACCCCTCTTTTGATTATCAGGTATATGGAGGCTGACATATTTATTTTAACAATACCAGTTGCCTGGCTGTCCTGCTGATCCTCTGCTTCTATTATTTTTAGTCCTAGACCCTGAAAAAAGCTCTGATGTTTCTGACATACATCTGACAAAGCTACCTGCATGCTTGTTTCAGGTGTGTGATTCAGATACTACTGATGCCAGAATGATCAAGCAACTGGTACTGTTTAAAAGGAAATGAATATGGCAGCCTCCATATGGAGGGTCCCTTTGTTTGCATCAGTCAGAATTGGCACGGAGGTGTATGAAACGAGGTGGTGCTATGATGTTGGCATGCATCTGTTACAGTCCAGCTAACTCGTGGCCATGCCTCACAACACAGCCAGCAATAATGGAGGATGTCTCTGCTCATTGTGAAAGGCTTATGGAGAGGGGAAGCTCCCAGGTTCCCAGTGATGTACAGCTAGCAGCTTGCCTTGGCAGGAAGAGCTTTCTTTTGTTTTCTTTCTCACACCAACAATGTCAACAAATCCAGTGGTCCTGAGAGCAGGATTCCGAAACATGACAGTGTGCTTTTCCCCAGCGTCCTGCTGACATCTCTGACTGCCGAGCGCCTGTTCTGCCATTGCTAGGCAATGAGGCTGGCTAAGGCTAGCCTAGCTGCCTGCGAGCAGAATTCCCTGTAAATATAATTACATTAATAGTCGCTTTATTACAACCCGTTTGGCTCTCTATGAAACATTAATGAAGAGGGAGATGCTGGGAAGACATGCTGACACATTGAATAGTTCCCCATGTTTTTTATGCTAAAGAGTGATTTACTGTGGCTGTGAACACCATATGTATTCTAATCAGTTAATTATAAGCTTGACAGTTCTGGCACATCAAAGTCCATATGTTCATGCTTTGTTCGCCAATAAGACCAGGGGCTACAATGGAAACCGGTTAACCCTCTGACCAAAAATATTATCACCTTATCCGATTATCATTAAATTGTCCTTGTATCCATATTCTTCTCATTTCCACTACTAATTGCTACACTGTTTAGAGATTCAATTTTAAAGTGTAACCCCATGCAAATCTTTTCCTTTTAAAGGAAGAGTACGTTGATCACGTGTTTAGAGATGTCTGTAGTTTTATAGAGACTTGCTATCATTTGTTCTCAGCAAACCGGTGTCTAGGATAGGAAGGACATGAGACCATGTCAGGAACTTCACCTGATCATAAACTCACCAGTATCGGCACGTTTTCCCATTAGCAAGCGCTCACCTCAGTACCTGTTCTTAGTGACCCTGTCTTATTGATTGAAAGTCCTTAATAGTTCCCCAATTCGAATCATACAGCTTATGGCTGGGCTTGCACTTGAAAACCTAAAGTCTGAAAATAAGACTTACCGGTAAGCATGACCTACAGTTTAGCAAGCAATATTCAACTTTATAGGGAACCTGAGGTGAGAATAATACGGAAGATGCCATATTTCCTTTTAAGCAATTCCAGCTGCCTGGCTGCCCTGATGGTCTTCTGCCTCTAATACTTTAAACCATAGACCCTGAACAAGCTGCAGTAGGTTGGGGGTTTCTGACTATATTGTCAGAACTGACAAGATTAGCTGCATGCTTGTTTCTGGTGTAATTCAGTTCACTACTGCATCCAAATACTTAGTGTTGTTTAAAAGGAAATAAGTATGGCAGCCTCCATATCACTCTCACCTCGGGTTACACTTAAAATGGAATCCATTGCTTTATCGCATTGTTAATAAATATATACTTATGGTATGTTTGTTTGCCTGTCATGTGTTTTACCTGTATTTGTTCCTTATAAAATACAATAAAACTTATTTGTTTAAAAAAAAAAAAAGGAATCCATTAAATCATAGACCAACCCCTGTATAAGCGCACCAGAATAACACAAGTACTTATCAATGATAGTACCTGTGTAACATCGTACAATCCTAAATCAGTCAGTCATGGCTTAAAAAGTTGAGGTGTGTTTGCAGCCTGGTGGGGCAATTACGGTATGTAATTTAATATGGTAATTTCACGAATATACATGTGGCAATTAATGATGTATATAATGGATAAGTAAGGCAGGATAGTGTAATAGAGAACAGAGGCGCCAAAAGGATAAAATCAGTAATTAAAAAGTTTAAAATTGCTTAGGAGGCAGTGGTGGATTTACCTCCTGCAAGCAGACACAACAAGCTGTGTATTCAAGACAGGGTATGTTTATTGGTACACTCCAGGGGTTAATCGCAACGCGTTTTGCAGGCTTAAACTCGCCTCATCAGGCAATAAAGGATAGGAGTACATGACAGCAATTTGTCCGGGTAACATATCTTTAATTAGATCATCTCTGTGCACAATATTTGTATTGGAAAATAAACTAGCTTATGTCTAAAATTGGATCCCACTGAGATTCAGTTTGGATAACTATGAATCCTAAAGGGTCTCAGCTTCTCCATTTATGGTGCTGAGGACCATTGAGCATGCTAACATTAGCCTAAAGCAAAATTGTGTCAAACTGTGCTTAGTAAATTAAATGGATGCACAGGTATCAGGCGGTTATAGGAAGGACCTACCTACTGTATTTTTATTTATTTTTTTAATGTGGGGTGTGCAGGTTTTCTAACTTATGCTTTTAGTCTCTCTTGGGGACAGCGAGCACAAGGAAGTTGATCCTTGGCAATTTGCCTTACTCTCAATGTATGTTTCGCTGAACAGGGATGAAGGTGTCCAATGTATAAAAGATAGGCTAATAAAGCTGTTGATCTTATCTGTTGGACTGATCTATTGCAACAATATCTTTTAAGCACATAAAATTAACACATTTTGCAGGTGCTTGCCCTCTTCCACAGGTCAGTGTAAAAAAAACAAAACAGGTGCCTTAAATGCTATGGCTGTGTAGCAAGCATGAGCGCCTCTATCTTGCTACAATAGAATCTTGTTATTGTAAACTCTAATATAGGAAACCTCTGGAAATCGTAAACTCAGTCCTCAGGTGCCAGCAACTGCGCCTGTATAAATATACGTTTGACCAATTCTGATATCGTGAACTACTTTTCCTGGTTCCTTGAAGAGTTTACTGTAAACGGATTCTACTGTACAACCATAGCAGTTAACTTGTACGAGGTGGACACCGCTACATCCCACAAAGTTCTCCGACAGTGCACGACCTGGTCAGCAAGTCCAGAAATCACAAGACAAGGAGAAAGGGTCCACACATGTCAGTAGAATGTTTCCTTTATTAATGGACATATCCAAAACGACCATAGGCAAGCATCAGATAGCTGACATGTTTCGGACTAACCGTCCTTAATCATAGCAGTTAAGACCTTTTTCAATAGACTGGTGCAAATTCTGCAAGGGAGGTAAGATTATTTCTCGGTTTTTAAGATCAAAATATTTATTAGCCTATTTGTTATGCATTGGGCACCTCCACCCATTGTAGTGTCTTGTCATGTCTCTTTAGAGGTAATAATGTTTTTAGCTGTTCTACAAGAACATTTAGACTGTGACCAACCAGTTCCTATTACAGACCTGAAAAACCGAGCAGGAAATGTCCCTCTTGCCCTCCGGTATTTGCAAGGATTTGCAGCCCACCTTTGTGAGAATATACATCCCTAGCAATTTGCTTTTCCGAATCTTACACAATTTTTCACCATTGGGCTCCTGGGCTCCTCTTGTCTTAGATGAGTCTGGGGTTATTACAACCACAGGCATCAATGACATGAACTATCAATGTATGTGAGAATGACTTTGTTTCTCAGAAACAGTTGTCCTGCTACCATCAGTCTGTTGATTTTAAGCTCGCAAGGGCAGGGATATCTCACCTTTTGTGTCTTGGAAAATGTTATACATTTTATTCTTCATGTTACTTTTGTCACTGTAATTACCAATTCTGTATTGTGTATCGGTTCTATATTTTGTACCAACTCTGTATTTTGTATATTGGTGTATACCATTGTCTGTATTAATGTACCCCATGTTTGTTTATTTTCGTACAGTGCCATATGTTGGCGCTTTATAGATCAACAATAATAAGCCGTCATTGTTACATTGCTGATAGGCAAATGAAACAAGAAATATTATTGGTTCCTCTGGTTCACTAGCACAGATGCTTCCTGCACATAAGACCCTTGGTTGCAATTTAATCTCTTCGATGCCCACTAATCCGGTCAACGATATCACGTGACTGGGGGATGACAACAGTTGGCCTATCATTGCTATACACATACAATTTGGTATAGAAAAGGATCACCATCTTCAAAATATTCAGGTTATTGCTTTCCAGGATAAATGAAGGCACACAAAGCTCCAGCTGTATTTATTCGGTGCAGCTAGGTGAAAGGTAAAATAGCAACAGTGGTTTGTTAATACAGTAATTTTAATTAAGCATAACAACCATTTCTGAGCATTCCAGTGCTTGGTAGTACAACTGAAAGCAAACTAACTATGGGCAGCAATGCAGTGTCATAAAATATCAGGAATAAAGATGTAGACTGGCACAAATCAAAGTTTGGATTTAAAAATAAAAATAAATCTAATAATTCAAAGGTGTTATCAATCCCTAGGAGCACAATGAAGTCTATAATTATTTGGAAAGCATTTAAAACTACTAGGACCTTTCCTTAATCAGGCAGTCGCTCCAAACTGGATGAGAATGCGAGGAGGAAAGTAATATGCTACCGAGAGGCATATGGCAAGTTTGAAGCTATTAGAGGAATTCACAAGTGTAGCTTGTATGTGGGAGGGTTGCAAGAGAAAAACTCTCCTGAAGAAAAGCTACATTGTTTCTCAGTTAAAGGAGTCATCAGGCGGTTTATGCTACTTTTAGATCTACTCACCCGGGGCGTCCTTTGGCCCATTGCAGCCAGCATGTCTCTCGCCGCATCTCCACTCACAGCCGCCAGCCTGGGGTCCCGGCCGGTGCAGAAGCCGACCTTGAGGACGTCCTCTACTGCGCCTGCACGAGCGCCGCTGTCAATCACTCGCACGTAGGCTCGAGTGTTCTGCGCAGGGACTGGGGCATTGTCAGTATCGAAGCAATAAAAAAAAAGTCACAATACCATAAGATTCTTTAAAAAAAACCTACTGGGAGCTGCTAGAGTGGCTGAAGGAGAAAGGTGAATGCCCATGCATAGCCTGGTCAGTGCCCACACTTCAACATTTTTGAAAATAGTTTGAATGACCCGAAGATCACATGGTTTCCATCCAATCTGATAGAACTTTAACCATCTCATTGATTTTATTTGTTTTTCTTTTCCATTTCTTTTTTTTTTAACAGCTGCTTTTATATTTTTCAGCATTTTATAATTTGCAT